>NC_134490.1:9922701-9942159 GCF_040206685.1 Ascaphus truei | reverse complement strand
AGAGAGACAGAGAGTGGGTGAGAGAGACAGAGAGTGGTGAGAGAGACAGAGAGTGGGTGAGAGAGACAGAGAGTGGTGAGAGAGACAGAGAGTGGGTGAGAGAGACAGAGAGTGGGTGAGAGAGACAGAGAGTGGGTGAGAGAGACAGAGAGTGGGTGAGAGAGACAGAGAGTGGGTGAGAGAGACAGAGAGTGGGTGAGAGAGACAGAGAGTGGGTGAGAGAGACAGAGAGTGGGTGAGAGAGACAGAGAGTGGGTGAGAGAGACAGAGAGTGGGTGAGAGAGACAGAGAGTGGGTGAGAGAGACAGAGAGTGGGTGAGAGAGACAGAGAGTGGGTGAGAGAGACAGAGAGTGGGTGAGAGAGACAGAGAGTGGGTGAGAGAGACAGAGAGTGGGTGAGAGAGACAGAGAGTGGGTGAGAGAGACAGAGAGTGGGTGAGAGAGACAGAGAGTGGGTGAGAGAGACAGAGAGTGGGTGAGAGAGACAGAGAGTGGGGTGAGAGAGACAGAGAGTGGGTGAGAGAGACAGAGAGTGGGTGAGAGAGACAGAGAGTGGGTGAGAGAGACAGAGAGTGGGTGAGAGAGACAGAGAGTGGGTGAGAGAGACAGAGAGTGGGTGAGAGAGACAGAGAGTGGGTGAGAGAGACAGAGAGTGGGTGAGAGAGACAGAGAGTGGGTGAGAGAGACAGAGAGTGGGTGAGAGAGACAGAGAGTGGGTGAGAGAGACAGAGAGTGGGTGAGAGAGACAGAGAGAGACAGAGAGTGGGTGAGAGAGACAGAGAGTGGGGTGAGAGAGACAGAGAGAGAGAGGGTGAGAGAGACAGAGAGTGGGTGAGAGAGACAGAGAGAGTGGGTGAGAGAGACAGAGAGTGGGTGAGAGAGACAGAGAGTGGGTGAGAGAGACAGAGAGTGGGTGAGAGAGACAGAGAGTGGGTGAGAGAGACAGAGAGTGGGTGAGAGAGACAGAGAGTGGGTGAGAGAGACAGAGAGTGGGTGAGAGAGACAGAGAGTGGGTGAGAGAGACAGAGAGTGGGTGAGAGAGACAGAGAGTGAGGGTGAGAGAGACAGAGAGTGGGTGAGAGAGACAGAGAGTGGGTGAGAGAGACAGAGAGTGGGTGAGAGAGACAGAGAGTGGGTGAGAGAGACAGAGAGTGGGTGAGAGAGACAGAGAGTGGGTGAGAGAGACAGAGAGTGGGTGAGAGAGACAGAGAGTGGGTGAGAGAGGACAGAGAGTGGGTGAGAGAGACAGAGAGTGGTGAGAGAGACAGAGAGTGGGTGAGAGAGACAGAGAGTGGGTGAGAGAGACAGAGAGTGGGTGAGAGAGACAGAGAGTGGGTGAGAGAGACAGAGAGTGGGTGAGAGAGACAGAGAGTGGGTGAGAGAGACAGAGAGTGGGTGAGAGAGACAGAGAGTGGGTGAGAGAGACAGAGAGTGGGTGAGAGAGACAGAGAGTGGGTGAGAGAGACAGAGAGTGGGTGAGAGAGACAGAGAGTGGGTGAGAGAGACAGAGAGTGGGTGAGAGAGACAGAGAGTGGGTGAGAGAGACAGAGAGTGGGTGAGAGAGACAGAGAGTGGGTGAGAGAGACAGAGAGTGGGTGAGAGAGAGAGAGAGTGGGTGAGAGAGAGAGAGCGTGACAGAGAGAGAGAGAGCGTGACAGAGAGAGAGAGAGCGTGACAGAGAGAGAGAGAGCGTGACAGAGAGAGAGAGAGCGTGACAGAGAGAGAGAGAGCGTGACAGAGAGAGAGAGAGCGTGACAGAGAGAGAGAGAGCGTGACAGAGAGAGAGAGAGCGTGACAGAGAGAGAGAGAGCGTGACAGAGAGAGAGAGAGCGTGACAGAGAGAGAGAGAGCGTGACAGAGAGAGAGAGAGCGTGACAGAGAGAGAGAGAGCGTGACAGAGAGAGAGAGAGCGTGACAGAGAGAGAGAGAGCGTGACAGAGAGAGAGAGAGCGTGACAGAGAGAGAGAGAGCGTGACAGAGAGAGAGAGAGCGTGACAGAGAGAGAGAGAGAGAGAGAGGGTGACACAGAGAGAGAGAGAGAGGGTGACACAGAGAGAGAGAGAGAGGGTGACACAGAGAGAGAGAGAGAGGGTGACACAGAGAGAGAGAGAGAGGGTGACACACAGAGAGAGAGAGAGGGTGACACACAGAGAGAGAGAGAGAGAGCGTGACACAGAGAGAGAGAGCGTGACACAGAGAGAGAGAGCGTGACACAGAGAGAGAGAGCGTGACACAGAGAGAGAGAGAGCGTGACACAGAGAGAGAGAGAGCGTGACACAGAGAGAGAGAGAGAGAGGGTGACACAGAGAGAGAGAGAGAGAGAGAGGGTGACACAGAGAGAGAGAGAGAGAGAGGGTGACACAGAGAGAGAGAGAGAGAGAGGGTGACACAGAGAGAGAGAGAGAGAGAGGGTGACACAGAGAGAGAGAGAGAGAGAGGGTGACACAGAGAGAGAGAGAGAGAGAGGGTGACACAGAGAGAGAGAGAGAGGGTGACACAGAGAGAGAGAGAGAGGGTGACACACAGAGAGAGAGAGAGGGTGACACACAGAGAGAGAGAGAGAGAGGGTGACACACAGAGAGAGAGAGAGAGAGGGTGACACACAGAGAGAGAGAGAGAGAGGGTGACACAGAGAGAGAGAGAGAGAGAGAGGGTGACACAGAGAGAGAGAGAGAGAGAGGGTGACACAGAGAGAGAGAGAGAGAGAGAGAGGGTGACACAGAGAGAGAGAGAGAGGGTGACACAGAGAGAGAGAGAGAGGGTGACACAGAGAGAGAGAGAGAGGGTGACACACAGAGAGAGAGAGAGGGTGACACACAGAGAGAGAGAGAGAGAGAGGGTGACACACAGAGAGAGGGTGACACAGAGAGAGAGGGTGACAGAGAGAGAGAGAAGGTGACAGAGAGAGAGAGAAGGTGACAGAGAGAGAGAGAAGGTGAGAGAGACAGGGACAGAGGGACAGAGAGGGAGAGGGACGGAGAGGGGGAGGGAGAGGGAGAGGGGGAGACAGACACGGGTACACACACACACACACTGGCACACGCACACACACACTGGCACACACACACACTGGTACACACACACACACTGGTACACACACACACACTGGTACACACACACACTGGTACACACACACACTGGTACACACACACACACACACACTGGTACACACACACACTGGTACACACACACACTGGTACACACACACACACACACTGGTACTCACACACTGGTACACACACACACTGGTACACACACACACACACACACACACTGGTACACACACACACTGGTACACACACACTGGTACATACACACAAACACTGGTACACACACACACACACACACACACACACACACACACACACACACACACACACACAAACACTGGTACACACACACACACACTGGTACACACACACACACACACACTGGTACACACACACGCACACACTGGTACACACACACGCACACACTGGTACACACACACACACACACACACTGGTACACACACACACACACACACTGGTACACACACACACACACACACTGGTACACACACACACACACACTGGTACACACACTGGTACACACACACACACACACACACACACACACACTGGTACACACACTGGTACATACACACACACACTGGTACACACACACACACACACAGACTGGAGTACAGACAGAGGCAGCCACGAGCAGGTGGCTCTCCGCCTCCCCCTGCACCCACCCCTGCGCCCATCTCCCGCACCTGGGGGGGGGGGTAGGAGCGCCGGGACACAAAGGTAAACTGCCGCACCCCCTCCCCCGGAGGGCAGCCACGGGCTCCCGGGGCAGAATGGGGGAACACCGCGCAGCCACCACTGCCAGCCCCCGCGCCCATCTCCCGAACCAAGGGGACAGGGGGGGGGGGGGGAAGGGAGCGCCAGGACAGGAGGCAAAGGATCAAAAACCCACCTCCTATCCCCCCGGGCGGGCAGAGGGGGGGAAACACCGCGCAGAAGAGCCAGGAGCCGTGGGCAGAGACACACACCACGTGGGCTCTGCCGCAGGAAGCGGAAGCCCCGCCCCCAGGCACCCTTCCTTCCATCCATTCCACATGCCGGTCCTTGGTGAAGGATGATGCCGGAGGGCGAGGCTTAATGCCGGGACGCTGGGGATTGGCCAACAAGGTAGGAAACTGCCGGGGGGGGGGGGGGGTTGGCATTAAAAAAAAAAAAAAATACTTACCAGACGGGCTGCTGCAGTCTCCTCCTCCGCGCCGCCGCAGACTCGCGCACAGTGCACCGCAGCTTACTCGCGCACCGCCGGCGATAAAAAATAAATAAATGGGGACACATTGAGGAAAATCCGGGACATTTCCGGTACACACAGAAAACCGGTACAGCTCCCGAAAAACCGGGACTGTACCGGCAAAAGGGGGACGGGTGGTCACCCTATGTATTCTGTAACAGGGGTGGACAAATCCCAACCCGCTGCTTGTCTTGTGATCTCTCTCCTCTGCAGAGGCTTCTGGGAGTTGTAGTACTGAGCCTCTTCCAATAGTTTAGTACTTACAGATGGATGAACTACAATTCTCAGAATGCCATGACATCACCCAGGGATCAGCCAATCCGTGCAGAGCTTTGGTAACCACACCGCTTCCTCCCACACATAGCTGCAGTAAGGTGGGATCTGATGTCATTTGTTACAAGTCACATGAAATACATTGTAAGAGTGAAATACAGCAGCTATTGTACGTTTGCAGTCAGAACCCAGTGTCGTACATATATATACAGTGTACTCTACACATACACTGAGATAAAGTCGATATTAGTCAGATCTCAGTTGTGTGTATGAAAGGCTTTATTGGGAAGCCAAAACGTTTTATATACATTTTCTTTTTTTTCTCTTCATTTAGATTTGGAAAAATATATGTATGTAATATGTAAATATGACAACACTGTACAAACCATAATGTTGGCTCCTTTCTTTATATATTAAACATTCACAGATTTTACCCGGCATGAAAACGTAAACTTAGTGATTTTATTCATTGTAGTGCAGTCTGCTTTTAATATTAAATTATACAGATTGGTTAAAGAACTACAGAAAAAATATATTGGAATATTTGTGTGTGTGTGTCACTGTGTGGGTAACATATACACAGACACACTTGTTTCCCCTTCAAATTTGGTCTCCTAAGTTTTTTTTTGTATATTTCTGTCCACCCCTATGTGTGAACATTGCATTTTATACTTAGAGCACATCGCTCCGCAGCACGGGGTACATGGAATACACTTATCTTGTCATTTTGCAAACATTAATTTGACAATTAAGTTTTCATCATCTGTTAATGTTTGCTTACATATATGTAACATATACACGTGTGCGTCTATACAAACGTACATACATTTGTATACAGGTGTATTTTTATATATATATGAGAGAGAGGAAAGAAAGTAGCGCCAAAAGATAAAATAAATGCAAATAACAACATGTGATAACAAAACAACCTGTTAAATAAATATCAATATAAAATATTATACTAAATAGAACACTATTATAAATAATATCACAATCAAAGTCCAATGTCCAAACCCTAGAGAAGAGTCCTGATGGGTATAACAGGACAAAGTGCAGGATCCAGGGGCCCCCGGCAGCTCTCACATGGATTATCCAGTTCCACTGCAAAATCTATGAGAAAAACAAAACAGAGAGCGCACGCCCCATAGTGTGATACTGTAACATTTAATGTAGGGAAGGATGGGTGGGGGGATTAAAAACACTCACAATGTACAAGATACAATTAGGCAGTATGTGATTAATAATCACCACCAGGCAGGTCCAAAACCGCAGCAGATATGGAGTCCACGAACAACAGGAATCAGTCTCCCAAGCAGTACTGTGTCTCCGGTTCTCTCAAAATCCTCCAGAACAGTCTTTATCAAAGGGATTAAGGCTCGTTTTTAGGGGAGGTAATCTCATTTAGTTTACCCACCAATCACGATCGAGACACTCTAGTACTTATACACTGCCATTTCTGTTCAGAGACATTCCCTTTGATAAAATTGCATTTGTTGCGACGAAACGCGTCAGGGACGTACCATGCGACACTACGTCATCACGTTGTGTGTATCCTTTACGGCCGAGGAGCACATGGAATTATATGAAGGCCAACTCTGATACCAGACTGTTCTGGAGGATTTTGAGTGAACCGGAGACACAGTATTGCTTGGGAGACTGATTCCTGTTGTTCGTGGACTCCATATCTGCTGCGGTTTTGGACCTGCCTGGTGGTGATTATTAATCACATACTGCCTAATTTTATCTTGTACATTGTGAGTGTTTTTAATCCCCCCACCCATCCTTCCCTACATTAAATGTCACAGTATCACACTATGGGGTGTGCGCTCTCTGTTTTGTTTTTCTCATATATATATAATGTGAACGGATTTGTGTCAGTCGCAAAAATTACTTAAGTTTCTTTGTGTGTGTGTGTGTGTGTGTGTGTGTGTATGACTGCATATCCCTCTCTGATATTTATTATTTATTTATTTATAAAATATTTTACCAGGAAGTAATACATTGAGAGTTACCTCTCGTTTTCAAGTATGTCCTGGGCACAGAGTTGGGACAAATAATACATGGTTACAAATACAGTTGCATAAATGAACAGGGTATACATTATATACAAGACATTGCATGCACAGTTAAAAAAATATATATTATGGGCGAATGAAACAGTTACAGACCAGATTAAAATGTGAGACAGCCTTAGATTTGAAAGAACTTAAACTGGTGGTGGATGTGAGAGTCTCTGGTAGGTTGTTCCAGTTTTGGGGTGCACTGTAAGAGAAGGAGGAGCGGCCGGATACTTTGTTGAGCCTTGGGACCATGAACAGTCTTTTGGAGTCTGATCTCAGGTGATAGGTGCTGCATGTGGTAGGGGTGAGGAGCTTGTTCAGATAGCTGGGTAGCTTGCCCATAAAGAATTTAAAGGCAAGACAGGAAAGGTGAACTTTGCGCCTAGACTCGAGTGATGACCAATCTAGTTATTTGAGCTTTTCGCAGTGATGTGGGTTATAGTTGCATTGGAGAACGAAACTACAAATTGAATTGTAGATGGTGTCAAGTTTGCTAAGGTGGGTTTGAGGTGCTGAACGGCCTGTCGCTCACCCAGAGACAGCCAGTAAGGATGCACATCCCTCCCCCTCTGTGATAGGTTGAGCGGCCTCTCAGTCACCCAGGAATTTTAATGTAAGTGGGGTGCAAAGGGAGAGTGACAGGTGTGAATGTCCTAATTGATGTAGGCTACACATCTCTCCCCCTCTGTGATAGGCTGAACAGGCTGTCACTCACCCAGAGACAGCCAGTGATTTACCATTCAGTTTCAACGGAAAAGCCATTTCCCATACGATTTGGCTTTTTCAATGACCATCAATAAGTCACATGGCCAAACGTTTGATAAAATATGCCTTTACCTACCTAAGCCTGTCTTTAGTCCTACACCATTATATGTTGCTCTATCAAGAGTCAGATCGCTTGATTCACTTACTGTAGTGTCGCAAAAGAACCCGGAAATTGACAATTGTGTCTTTAGAGAAATCTTTGATTAGAAACATACAGGTGAAAATAAAATAAAACGTGTAAATGTTTAATAACCTTTCAGATCTCCTAGATCGGCGTATGTTACGCCAGGTACAGCTAGTACAGTACTTGTATGTTTTATATACATACGTGTGTGTGTGTGTGTGTGTGTGTGTGTGTGTGTGTGTGTGTGTGTGTGTGTGTGTGTGTGTGTGCGCGCGCGCTTATTTATATATATTCTGCATGGGCTGAAGCATTTCTTGTATTCAGCAAATGTATTTTGGTGGTGGAGGTGAGAAGTGCACTTTTTATTCTTTATCTGTAAAGTAAATGGTACAGCTTGCGTTGCGTGAAACTTTGACCCTCAGCTGTGCCTGTGTTTACAGGGCACGAAGAACGTAATCGCAAGTCACATGATAAAGTACAGCTCATACATTTTCTTATACATCTTAATTTCCTTCTCCATGTATCAGTTCTGCTGCTTCGGCGGGGAGACCTGCAGGAAAATAAAGAGGTAGGAGGCCAGAGATCAAAAGAAAGTGGCCGAGTACCAAGATGGCCGGGGTTAGAGACGGCTGAGTAAAGTCGGGGATGTATACTGATTGCAGGTCAGGTTTTCAGGATATTCCATGTGCAGCACAGGCGGCTCAGGCTGAGCCTTTGATTTGAGACACCTGTGCTGAAGCAGGGAGTAATTGAGCCACCTGTGCTGAAGCTTGGATATCCTGTTTGGGTAGGGGGGTGGGGGCTTGAAGACTGGAGTTGAGCCCCCCTGTATTAAGCCAATAACTGGAGCTGAATAAACACAGTAGATATCCATAGCTGCTTCATACTATGGATATAAAATGCTTTCTTCCTTCCCCCTCTCTCCCCCCCCCCCCCCCCTTCCACAACCTTTCATGAATTCATGCAGAGCTGTACAGGACAACAAACTTACTCCTTTTATATACTCTTTGGTTCTGGATGGGCTCCAATTCTTGGCAGGCCCACCCAGTTTTGAAGTGGTTAAAAGCCTGTATTTAGTATCCCCATTTTTGCCTTGCTGATACTTATCAGCATCTAATTTGTATAGCAGAAGTGGACAGAAATGTTTCAAACTTAGGAGCCAGCTAGACTTTTTAGGAGCCATAGTTGTTGAAGGGGGGTTTGCTAACGTGTGTGTGTGTGTATATGTGTGCGCATGTGTATAAGTGCGCACCTGTGACTGACAGACAGCAGCACACTGAAACTCACGTCCCTTACACTGACCTCATTAGGAGCAGTCGTGGCGCTCTCCTCTGCTCCCGCCCCCAGCCCTCGCGTTCCTCTAATCTCCCTTCCCCTCACATGGTCATTTCAGTGGATGTAGCAATCATTACTTTGCACTGGATTTACACCAATGTAAATATTCTGTAGAACAAATGGGAATCTCTTTAACAGTCTCTCTGCACTTCCGCCTCCCCTCTTTGAGAAAATGCATCTTTAAGAAGTTCAGTGTTTACTGCCAAAGATCGGGTCCAGATTGTAATAGACCGTTGTCATTTAAAGTGCATTCCGTTTTAGCACCAAATGAATAAGTAGCATGTTTATTAAGAGGTTAAATGTTGGTGATTGACAATTATAATGAGCTGAGACATGGTGGGTTCCACCGGCTTCTGCTCCAGCCTTTTGTCGTTTGTCACTCTTCATTGAGAGGAACTGGAATCCTCCACCTTTTCTCGCGTGGTTTCCAGGCAGGGAGGGAGCATGCACAAGCAAGGGACTTTCACCATGGGGATGGGGAGAAGGAATCCAAAGCAATTCAAGCCTTACTAGGTGTTCAAGGATCCTATGAGCGTTACATTTTCATTTTAGCCAATGGCTCGGGTTGATTGATGATGATGATGATGATGATGATGATTTGCTTGTGAGCGAAGTTTGATTGCCTCATTAACTCCGTCCTTCCCTGTGCTTAGGAGAGATCAGCAGGACCCACAAGAAGATCCTCCGGATAAGACATGGCTCGGTACACCCCTGGAAGACATGAGGCGGATGCCTGTGTGTGGTACAAAGCAGCCCCCGCTGAGAACATCCTTCAACCATACAGTCACCGTGAGGGTAAGCGACCGTAACCCTTTCACTGCCAGGGGGACAGCAACATAGTGATGTCCCCTCTGGTGTTGCTGTCCCACTTGCTGTGAAAGGGTTAACATGTGTCACACTGAACCATTAACTGTTCCCTGTGTGTCTTTTTTTTAAATTTTTTTTTTTTAATATATTACACACACACACCATACACCCCCCCCCCCCTTTGTGGTTGGATATTTTGCACCAACACTGCTATTAAATCCTATCGAATCTCTGTGACAATGTACATTTTAATGTGCTATGTTAGGTTTTCTGGGGAAACAAGGTGTGTGTGTGTGTGTGTATCATCATAATTTTCAGCCCTTGTTGACCCATTGCTGGATGAAGGCCTCCCCAGTGATATTTCAGGTACTGCTGTTTTCAAGCCTTTCCTCCATGTTATCCAGCAAAATAAATACATTTATAACATACATACAAGCAGTAAACAGTAGGCACTTCAATAGAGCATCTATGGACAAGTGCATGCTGCATAGGAGGAATATATAGCTATACATTACCCAAAACCGTAGTCCAGTGTAAATATGGAAGCCGCACATTGCAGGGAATAAATGAAAAAAATGTATTAAGCAAAAAGGACATGCCCAAAAAAAATGGTTCGGTCCCCGAAAACGGAACCTTCCTCAGGGTGATATATAGGAAAGGAGTCGGGGCACACCAACGGTAATAATCCATTTAAAATATTGGACGGAGTGCTACTGCTAAAGTACTGAACTGTACTATATAGAAATATAAAAAATATCGGGCACACAAAATGGTGCAATACATGTCTTTACCAGCTCAACGTTTCGGCTTCCCAATGGTACAATAAATGTCTTTACCAGCTCAACGTTTCGGCTTCCCAATGGTACAATAAATGTCTTTACCAGCTCAACGTTTCGGCTTCCCAATGGTACAATAAATGTCTTTACCAGCTCAACGTTTCGGCTTCCCAGTGGTACAATAAATGTCTTTACCATCTCAACGTTTCGGCTTTCCATCTGGGCAATTTTCAAGAGCCGGTCGCCATTGGGAAGCCGAAACGTTGAGCTGGTAAAGACATATTTGTGTGTGTGTGTTAATGATGGATAAATATACATGTGTGAAATCCTACAGTATTTCTTTCATCATCAGCTGTCGTTGGGAAATCTGCTATCCGGGTCACACCATTCTCTCCTTGTGTATTCTTGCAGACCGACCGGTTAGTGGAAGGAGTGGTGCCTGAACCGTACCCAACTCATTGCAAGGACTTCTGGGACACCAAGCATGTTAAAATGCCCTTTTCAGAACACAACCTGCACCCAGTAGAGGATCGGGTAAGGTTTTTGAAAACTAAAACAAAATATGATCCGACGCTTCAGTTTTCCGTATAAAAGGGATTGGAGCATCAGTACATTTATTGTACGCAATATTAAATGTTTTTATAGATGAAATTATAGTTTATATAGCCTTTGCAAATGCATAGATTTCTCCAAGTGTACTTGGTGTATAGGGCTACATTTACGAAGCAGTGTTCTGCTGCATGGAGGGGTTAAATGAAGGGGAACAAAAACCCATAAATCTACAATAGATGATATCGAAAGCCTGTGTGCACGTGCGTGTTATAAACCACGGTTTCTCGGCCAGGATTCCAAGTCTCCCACACTAACCTTAAGGGAACACAACCAAGTATGGGCTTTTACTCAACCAAAATTCTGCAATGTTTCCTCAATGTATTGCTCATAAAGAATTTAGCATTACATTTGAAATAAGCTAAACCCTGAATGTTATAATTACCTTTACAGTCATCATAACACTGTAACGAAGTACAATTATAGTGTAATTACATAGGTAGTACTTCTGGAGATTTCAGTTTCTCCCCAGTTTTATCGGAACTTCAGTAAATGTGAGCGTTCATAAAACGACGGGGGCACAACGGCAACGGGATCATCTCAATAGGGGAGCCCTGCGGCAGGGAAAAGGTTGGGAAACCCCGATCTAAACAAGAAGCGTGAAAGCGATGTGTCTCTGTTCCCTGGTGTAGAACGGAGCCAGGGCGGCTGGGAGCCGGTGGAAGCTGATTGAAAAATCACTGTGCAAAAAGCCCAAAAGTGCACACGACTTGCAGGTAAGTGGTTGGATTTCACGGTGTGTTGGGCCTACTGATTCGGAAATGTTTGCGTAGGGCTGAGACCTGTGTGTTGATTAGTGATTACTAATGCAGTCAGCAGGCTTCCTTTTGACGTTGAGCCCAGTTCAGTTAGAGATGTCGTCCTGCTTAGCTGTCCGCAGAAAGGGAAAACGTAACCACATATGTACACAGCACTCGTCCGTGTCAAAAAAGTTAAATGTGGTCACCCAAAAAAGAGCAACTCTCAATTTCTTCTAATGCTTAATAGACAGAATGAATGAGATCCCCCTGCAGCACTCGAAGTATAAAATACCTAACTGGCTCATAATGCGCAAATACCGAACGTAGAAAAGGTTCAAGGTATATGTGTATATGTGAGAGATATCACATGACAGACTGAATGACCCTTCAGGGCTCATATTGCCCTATGGACTATCATTGGTATGTACTTTGCTTTGTGTCACATGTTCCGTGAACCTTTTTCATGTTTGGCATTTGCTTTCCCTACAGAAGTACAACAGTTTGAGACGGTTGCAGCCTTTATATTCTGAGTGCTGGAGGGGATCTCATTCTTTTCCTCTTGAATCCAATATATGCCTCATGGCGTTGCAAGTTTAACTCTTTGAGTGCCGGAGGAGCTGCGACACTCGCTGTCACTGATGACTGCAGGGGAAGGGGCCTCCCCTTCAGTTCCACTTGGTGACCGATTGCATACACCAGGGGTGACTAACTCCAGTCCTTAAGGGCGACCAGCAGTTCAGGTTTTAAGGATATCCCTACTTCGACTGAGCCACCGATTGAGCCACCTGTTCTGAAGCAGGGATATCCTTAAAACCTGACCTGTTGGCGTCCCTTGAAGACTGGAGTTGACCACCCATGATGTATCCGATCTCCCCTAGAAAAACTAGCAGGGCCTTTAGGACATAGCCACTACATCACTGGGCCCATGGAGATACTAGACCATGTGACGTAGCTACATCCATAAGGCACCCAAAGGGTTAAGCCAAAATACGTCTTAGATGTATTTATTTTTTCCCTGGACCTGGGAGATCCGGTTTTGCTGCCAGAGGAGCAGTGAGAAGGGTTTGCAATGTGTTGCGGGTGCCTTTTGCAGCCTGTAGATGGTGCTGTTCCACCAGAAACAAATCCACTTCTCCTTGCGTCTTCATTTGGGGCCCGTCTGACTATTGCATGATTCTGACCCGCTGCTGTTTCTTGTCCATTTTCAGGAAGCAATTCTGAAATACAACATAGCATATTCTAAGAAGTGGGACTTCACGGCGCTGCATGACTTCTGTGAGAAGGTAACACATTGCCGTAAGGAATTCAACTCTTGTAGCCTTTGTTCAGAGGCTGGCTGGCCGAACTGCAGCAGTACAGTAACCCAATAATGTCCCCACCGCTGGACATAACCGCTCTAATAACTGTCAAATCATACCACTGAATACATGTAAAATGACTAAATATCAACAAATAAGGATCATTTATTTTTAATATTCTAAATAAATAAATACATAGTTATAAATCGAAAATGTTGCGTATCTTAACATACTATGCAGATCTAAAAAGATGGTAAAATAAATATATTTTGCCATTGCTGTTAAGACTGAGGGATATAGCACCACTAGGTATTAATATATTTTATTGAACGGAAGAATTTGGTTTGTACCCCAAAGAGATATCCCAATGATCCAGACTGCTGTGATCCACCTTGCTTTTAATGATGTGCTTGTTGGTTTTTGTTGGGTGTCATCTCGCACAAGACCGATCTTATGGACAGATAAGAGGGTGCCTGGTTCTGCTTTATTAATCCAATACCCAAGAGAAAAAGAACCACAGAAAAGCAAACTGTCGCCACCCCCCTTTTCTCCGTTTGTCCTATGATAATGATGGTATATTTCCTTATACAGCCCGGAGAAGGTGTGTCATTCTGTGCATTGGTTTTCAGGCACAACTGGCTTCTGTCACAAGGAGCTTATAATCTAATTTTGTTGCCGGAGACACAGGGAGTGAAAGTGACTTGTAGTCACAAGGGCCCAGATTCACAAAACGGTGCTACGCTTTAGCACCTCTTCATATGAACGGGTGCTGAGCCATGCTAAAGCTTGCCACCCTCTTGTGGATCTGGGCCAAGGTGAGCAGGTACTTGGGAATGGAACTGGGTTCCCCGGCTTCCAAGGCAGTGACCTTACACTGAATTACCTTCCGCAGTGTGTGTGTATAACCATTAAACCGCAGAGATGGGAAGTGCACTGGAGATCACTGTTGCATGCCAGCGAACCCGCTCCTGGGCTGGGGAAACCAAGCAGTTGCATACGAAGTCAATGTGTGTGCCATGCACATAAGTGGAAACCACCACGAACCAATAAGGCGCAGACTGTGTAAGGTCAGGTCGCACCAAGCAAACGAATATAAATGAAAGCATTGGCTGAACTGATTTCTGTGGCCTTCTCTGCCAGGGTCTCGTTCCTGCTGTATAGGCCAGTGTGATGGAAATGTCCGCATACCGAGCTAAGTATAATAATCTATCACAGGGGTGGCAAGCTCCAGTCCTCAAGGGCCAACAACAGGCCAAGTATTGGGGATATCCCTGCTTCAGCACAGGTGGCTCAGTCAAAGATTGAGCCACCTGTGCTGAAGCAGGGTTATCCTTAATATCTGACCTGTTGGTGGCCTTTGAGGACTGGTGCTGGCCACCGTATATCTATCACATGCCTTGGTGGTTCTTGTTGTTCATGACGTGCTTGAGCTGTATATGTGCTACAGAAAGCAGCCGCTTGGTAAAACGCTTACAAACAATGTAAGTGTATTTTGTGCTGTGGCATTCCTGGAGATCCAGACGGTAGGAATCACTGTAGAAAGCATTAAAAAGAAATGTGTCAAGATGTGACATCAGTGGAAGGCTGTTTTGGTACTGTACTGGCTCGGTTTGCACCTGTTAAAGCAAACGAAAGCAACCTGATTTTCTAACTCTCCGTGACTGGCGTTGAATTCCCATTGCAAGATGTAATGTATACAATACCTGGGATTGTAGCACAAAGCCGCCAGACGTGGAGGCCCCTATTCAACGTGGTGCAAATCTGCTTGTCGCTGCCGGAGAGGATTGGAGCGCCGTTCTTGTGAGTGGAGCTCAACTTATCTCCGGCACTGGAAAGCAGTGTAATGGCAATAGGTATATATAGCAAATTACCTATTACCTATTACCTAGCTTAGGATACACTGCCGTACTCATAATTTGCTTTGGAGCATAATGTACACATATACCAAGCTTTTGCAATAATGGATTTCCCCCCTCACCCCCCTGGCATAATACCGTAATTGGTTTGTGAGTATGGCAACCATATCTGATGCCTAACTAACTCTGCTTATTTTTTTTGTAATATATATATATATATATATATATATATATATATATATATAAATTATATATATATATATATATATCAGCATTTACTTATTTTTTCTGCTGTATAAAATATAGTTATCATTATATGCAACTTTGAGTATTATATATCTTATACTATATTAGTGAAAGCACTGTATGCCTGTCTGGATGTCCAGTGTCCCTAGGGGAAATCTCATTGGTCCCCTGGCCCGCCCGCCCCCGCACACCTCTCATTGGCCTGAGGCGGAGTGACGGGCCACACACACACCACACACACCACACACCACACACCACACACACCACACAAACACACACTAGGTAGGGGGGGGTGTTACATACATTAGCTTGGGGCGTGCCCTCTTGGGGGGGCGCACGATTATGTAGGGGGGGCGCGAGCAGCTTTCAGGGAAACCTGGGGGCGCTCCGTGCTGCTGCTTCTATGCAGAGGGGGCGGGGCCAGAAGATCCGTGCTGCTGCTTCTATGTCTGTGTCTTGCAGAGGGGGCGGGGCCTGCAGAGGGGGCGGGGCCAGAAGATCCGTGCTGCTGCTTCTATGTCTGTGTCTTGCAGAGGGGGCGGGGCCAGAAGATCCGTGCTGCTGCTTCTATGTCTGTGTCTTGCAGAGGGGGTGGGGCCAGAAGATCCATGCTGCTGCTT
The DNA here is from genome assembly GCF_040206685.1 of Ascaphus truei. Taxonomy (NCBI): domain Eukaryota; kingdom Metazoa; phylum Chordata; class Amphibia; order Anura; family Ascaphidae; genus Ascaphus; species Ascaphus truei. The sequence goes on along the minus strand of NC_134490.1, from coordinate 9,926,351 downwards.
CTTTCTATGTCTGTGTCTTGCAGAGGGGGTGGGGCCTGCAGAGGGGGCGGGGCTTCTCTCTGCACACATACAAGCCCCTCCTTCTCTTCCTGTCTGCTTCCCGTTTTCAGCAGCATGGGGGGTTGGGGGATCGGAGCATGTCGCCCCCCCACGTGAAATTGTGGACTGATTGTGTGTGTGTGTGTGTGTGTTGGTGGTGGTGGTGGTGGTGGTGGTGGTGGTGGTGGTGGTTGTGGGGGGGGAGTGATTGAGTGTGTGTGTGGGGGGATTGAGTGTGTGTGTGGGGGGGATTGAGTGTGGGTGGGGGGGTGGGGGAGATTGAGTGTGTGTGTGGGGGGGGATTGAGTGTGGGGGGGGATTGAGTGTGGGGATTGTGTGGGGGGGATTGTGTGTGTGTGTGGGGGGGGATTTTGTGTGTGTGTGTGTGGGGGATTGTGTGTGTGGGGGGGGGGATTGAGTCCCCCCCCTCCCTGCCCTTTGCCCCCCCTGCCTGCCCTTTGCCCCCCCTGCCCTTTGCCCCCCCCCTTCCACTCCATGCCCCCTGCCCTTCCACGCCCGGGCAACGCCGGGTATATCAGCTAGTATATATATATATACTGTATATAGCAACTGTAAATTTCCTGTTTATTCATTTGCATGTCTTAGACAGGTCTGCAACCCTGTCTTTCACCATTATCACCCAGCATACAACACTTCCACTGCAGCAAGGGATTCTGGGAAATGACATGCAAATGAGCACACAGTGCCACCTTTTATCTCTAGCTCACATTACATGAGCAACCCTTAGCCAATGCATGCTGCTGTGTGCTGGGTGATAATGGTGAAAGACAGGGTTGCAGACCTGTCTAAGACATGCAAATGAATATACAGGAATATTTACAGTTGCTTTATGCTTTACTGTGGAGGGTTTTTGTCACTTTTTTTTTACCCACCATAACATTATATATATATATATATATATACACACACACACACACACACACACACACACACACACACACACACACACACACACACACACACACACACGTATCAGCACCGTGTTAGCCGAGCTTCAATAATCAAAAAATAAATAGACAATACCATTCTGTGGCTAACTAAATGCTTTTATTTGTGCGAGCTTTCGAGATACACTGATCTCTTCTTCCGGCGATGTTACAATGAATGAAGCAAGCAAGGGGTATACTTAAAAACAGTGTCTCTTGGGATGTTATCTGTGATATATATTTCTCACTATACCCTGCAATAAGGGTGTGAGACTGTTTCTACAAATATAATATTACGATGTATGCTTCTTATTTAGTGTAAGGATATAATATATCGTGAGACATTATTTGGGAGGGAAAGTGTGTACCCCACAGCAGCAGCTTCTCAGCCTATTAAAGAAGGACTGTAGGGGCGTGGTTATGGGTGATCGCGCTCGTTCCGGTGTTAACTAGCATGGGCGTTGGTGCTAGTGAGAGAACCTGTACTGGCACTTGATGTTTGTGCACCATAGCCATGAAACACGCGCAACATGGCACATTTTCCCAAACTGGTAATTGAGTGGGGTCTCGCAGTGGGGCATCTTAGCAGTTAATACAGCAGCTGTGTGTCCTTTCCCTTATAATTTGTTTATTTTTCATTGTATCTTGTTTCGGGTGGAACTTGGATGTTTACTCCCGGTGCAGACCCATTCCGTCTCGGGTCCGTCAGCCCTCTCTGAGATCCGTCTCATCTCCCAATCGTCAAACGAGAGCGACCCAAAATGTATCGAAGCAAAATTGTGGTACCCTCCACCCCATGGATATCTGTCTGTGCCAACCATGGTACCCAGACTTTTAGAAATTTGACGCCAGTGTCATTAACCAAACTTGGAAAAGTTAACATCTGGCACACATACGAAATTCTGTCCCGGATCTTAGTAATTGTTGGGATTTTGTTGTGCATATTGAACTTTTGGATGTTGCAGCAAAGATCTCGACCCAGTCCTCCTCTTGCAGAACCTCTCCTAGGTCCGCTTCCCATTGTGACATATATCTTGGCTTTTGTGGGAAATAAGCGCCGGAACTGGTCACTTCTCTATACATTTGCGATGTGAGTCCACTCGTGTCCGTTTCAGTGAGACAGAGCTATTCACATGTAGTCAGTGGGGGGCAGGGACTGCGTTTATTGTAGAATGCTCTGATCTGGAGCTATCTAAAATATTCTGAATGGGGAATGTTTTTATCGCATCTGATTTGTTCAAATGATTTAACGCAGTTTTTACCCTCCAAATCTCTCTTCTGTTTCCAAATGAAACATTCTGCACTATTCCTACCTGGAGCAAAGTCTGGATTGTCCCACAGAGGTGCCATCAATGAGTTCCTAGTAGTCAATGAACTTCTAAATTTAGAGCCTCCCAGATTGACAGCGAGTTGGTCATTGAGGATAGCGGTACTTTAATTGATTTAAGTGCTAACTTTGGGTTCCAAATTACATTGTTTATCTCCACAGGGGCGCAAACTTCTTTTTCCAATGCCACCCATCTTTTCAAGCTTGGGTCCACTTGCCATTGGGAAATTTGACATAATTGGGCCGCCTTATAATATAACAAGCAAGGTACCAATCCTCCCCCCACACCTCCCCGATTTAAGCTGGTCTCATTAAGATTTTCCCCTTCACTCTCATTTTATTTTTTGTTTTACCTCCCCATATAAACTTGGAGATCCCAGACTGAAGCGAGTGTATGTCCTACAGTCTCAGTGGCACTGGGAGAGTATGGAATAAGTACAGCATACGCGGGAGTAAATTCCTTTTAATGCTATAGATCTTGCCTATCCAAGAAATATTGTAGGTTGACCAAATTCTAATGTCTTCTATCAATGTTTGTAAAAGATGGGAAAAATGTGCTTTGTGTAGGGTTTTATACTCCTTTGTAATGCGTATTCCCAGGTATTTGATAGCTTTAGAAGTATTCGAACTAAAAACTCCAGTTTCGTGATGAGACGCGTGGTCAGGATGGAAAAGGATTTGGTAAATATAGCAGTTGACACATTAAGGCCATATTTACTAAGTGGGGCTATTGCAAGAGATTGATTCCTAACGGTTCATTTCATTGAATGGGCTGTTCTGTGTCTTCTGGCACTTAGAGCCATTTTTACTAAGCGGTGCAATGTCTACGTGGAATTGAGCCTTTAGCCTCAGAAGCGGGCCACCCTCCCAGCAAGGTGCTCTGGGATCTCCCACCCAGGGTTCCGTCATCCTCCCGAGTGTGCCGGGCAGTCGTTAAATCCCACGCACTCGCCTACAATTTCACCTCTAGTCAATCAATACTCTTAATGCTGTTCTGTCGCATTGGAAACGTGACAAATCCTTAATACGTTGTTACCAAATGAAGGTCGTTAGAGCTATACATCTCGTGGCGCAGGAGGTGGGTATTTCATATTTCTTCTCTCGTGGTGCACTGGTCACTTTGGGAGTCGGATTTGTGGCGGGTGATCATTAGGGGTCATCTGACTTGTTTTCTTAGCACGGTCGTATGATTTAAGTGCTGCTTAGTTTGTGACGTGCAATCTTCGCATTGTTAGTGGTTCTAAGTGATCGTTCAATGTGAATAAAAAAGTAGTGTCATTGCAGATGGGAAATATGACGACTGTTAAACATGCATTTAACCCGTGAAGTGCCAGAAA
>NC_134490.1:9800201-9917701 GCF_040206685.1 Ascaphus truei | reverse complement strand
GTGAGGCTCCATTTTTACAGTTTGTGTCGAGACCTATGAAATGTCAATTCATTTGCCAAAGAGAAGCTTCGAATCATTGTGAGGGTGACCCCTTTTTAGTGGATCTCTGTGAGCGTTCCTAATGGGTGACATGATATCATCCATTAGGAACGCTCCCGTTCGGAGCTTTTGAGCCCTTTCTTAATGTGCGCTCGTGAGGCTTGGAAAGCTCCGTCACGTATAATTTCACCTAGGAATAATTCACGGAAAAGGTATCGCAACCTACACAATTTCACACTTCGGAATCCAAGAGGAATTCTTGTTTCCTACACACTCTCTAAAGAAGCTTCCGAACACAAGGACATTAAATAATCCCGCTACAAAGCAAAGGTAAACTTCCACGGGCTGGCAGAGAAAAGCACTGGCGTGAAATGGAAGGCATTTGTATCGCTGCTGGTATACAGTTCGGTCAGTCAATCAATCAGCCGTCCGCAGCAAAACTATAGACCCAGCACAATACAGAAGAGAAATGCTAAACTCTGGCTGTCTCTGCATGCAGTTGGCATTTCCTCGCCTGATTATTCCTCCCTGCACCGTGATGGACGGAGCTGTCTGGGATCATGCGTTCTATGTTAGTTTTGTATGATTTGATGAGCTGTCAGGCTGGGATTTTAAGCTCCCCTCTATCAGATAGTGGTCGGGTGCTATCTCAGCATCTTGTTTAGGCTGTCAGGCGCGCTCCTTCATTACCTGCGGAGGAGCCACTTGTAATGACACAGGGGCATTACTTGTGACCGTGTTTATTCAGGCCTCTATTAATTCAGTAGGAAATGTAATATGCCACTTAAAGGGGCAGGCAGGCTTCCAGACATTGTAACATCACTTCTCAAACATTTTCCATTTTTTTATAACTCGTTCACTACCAGAGGAGTTACAAGAAATTAGATTAATCATTAAAAAAATGTTTCTGTTCTTGTAGTGTTAATAAAATAGAAATAATGTAAGTTTATGTTCCCTTCCGATGGTGGTGGTTAAATAATTTATTAATGACGTACTAACATATTCCATTGCTTGGTACAATTTGGACTTTTTTTTTTATACTGATCAGCACTATTAAGCCTAAATTTACCCAGTTAATAATTAACCAGATTCTAAAATGGGAAACCAACTTTAATCGTAGACTAGGTGTTATGACTGAGCGCTTTCATATGGTTCTTTTCCCAGTATATGTTGCTTATTGAGGTTTCAACTGTAACTCAACCCCTCTGGTCCTGAAGGGGTTAATTACATGCATGGCAGCACATTTAGACATCTGAAAGCAGCTTCTTTTTGATTCCGGAGAGAGGCGTTGCATTACCATTTTATTGTCGGCGGACCTTTAACCAGAGGCCTCCAGTGTTGACAGTTCTCATAGAATCCAGGGCCCCAATGTGTCTGTTGATGAGTGATATCATACACCACTTGTGACAGCCAACAAAGCATGTCAGCCCCCTATTCATGTGTCACTTACCTGTAAAGACAGGGTGTCCAAACCCAGCGATGCAGGGAACCGCAGATCCTGACAGCCAGTTACACACCTGCTTTACGTGGATATCTTTTTTTTAAGTGTTTTTCATTTGGTCTTCCCATATTAAAGCCGCAATCCCGCCGAAATGACCCATTTTTGTTTTGTTTGGTTATTCACAGCATTGGAGCTGGGAAGAGTCCCACCATACTGTAGCTCAGGGGGGCCCAAATACAGTCCTCAAGTGCCACCAGTAGGTCCGGTTTTCAGGATATCCCTGCTTCAGCACAGGTGGCTCAATCAGTGGCCCGGTCAACGACTTAGGCACTTATTGAGCCACCTGTGCTGAAGCAGGGATATCCTGAAAACCCGATCAGTTGGAATTGGCTACCACTGCTGTAGCTGAACTAGGTTGTTTGTTTTAAAGCTTCTTTTCTCTCCTAAATACTTAGAGTAGGTCCCGTTAGTACTTCCTGGGTTTAGATCGCCGCCCTATAGGAAGCTGCAGCCAATGACATTGCTGCTTCCTGTAGGACTGCAGGACCTGTAAGATTTAGTGGCTTTTTTAATAGTCTGAAGAGAACTTTAACACCGGTAACTACACCGATAAGTCTCAGGAACCGGGAGCTCTCTTGGGTTTGTTGCTGTTCTCTTGGGTTAAGAACAATGCGGTTTAGTTCCGGTTCCCCTGTTTCCAATACTAATATTTAAAAACAATGAATGAAAGTTAATGCGGCAATCCCTGCTGTTTGGATTTTTTAAACATATTTTTCACAAACTATTCTTTTGTGCTGGAAATGATCCTTTCCATCGCTGATCAGAGAGGTTACAAAGCATCATGTCCTGCTCCAATGTGTTCAGTCAGGAGGCCTTAAAGCAGCAATCCAGCTTTCCTTTTTTAATTTATGTTACAGTTCTAGGATTGAAGCAGGGGGTCTCCGGAGCTGGACTGTGCTCATTTCCACTGTGGGGACCCCTGCTTCCTTAGGTACTTACCTCCGTAGGGAGTGCCAGTAGCGCCTCCGGCTGGGCTGTGTGGGGCTAACAGATCAGTGGACTTAAAGCTCCCGCATCACTCTGGCTCATAGGAAGCCGCCACGTTGTCCCCTGTGGCTTCCTATTGGCCCGCGTGACCGGTGATATAAACCAGCAGGGCTGCTACCTGCACCCCTACGGAGGTAAGTATCTCAGGGAGCAGGGGGTCCGCGGAGCTGAAATGTAATGGGATTTAGCTTCGGAGACCCCCTGCTTCAAACCTATTAAATGCACCACGTGTTCTGCTGCATTAAGCAGGAGTGATCAACCTACAACGCCCGGCAGTTTGGGCTCTGAGGGCGGCAGTTTGGGCTCTGAGGGCGGCAGTTTGGGCTCTGAGGGCGGCAGTTTGGGCTCTGAGGGCGGCAGTTTGGGCTCAGAGGGCGGTGTGCTTCATTCAACACGATGCAGTTTGCCGCTTTGATGCAGCACAATGATTTTCTGGCAGTAATTTGCACTGGCACCAGGTGCATGAAACTCGTTGTTTAAAAAAATAAATGTTTGCATCTGAGAACTGGTAGTTCTGATGAATCCTCCAAAGAGACAGGAAAACTGCTGCAGTACGGCTGCACTGATAGTGGCGGCGACGCGATGTTGCGCAAAACTAATGTATTGCCGCTATCGCGTGCGCTTATAGTAGAACCGGCGGCTTGGTCGCGATCACTGGAAGTCAAGTCAATTTAATTTTTCCAGTGACGGCGCTATAAGCACAGCCTAAGAGGTGACCAATTTAAAAACCTCCATTATAATACTGGGCTGAGAGTGTACTCCACTGCTCGCTCCTACAGTATAACTACCGCTGAAATCGCTCGTTGATGCAAGCAGAGCAAAATAAATGCAGAACATCTTTGTAAATTGGAGAAAGTTAAGTCTGAGCATCATATTAATATCCTTATGACAATTTGCATCCTATGGTACCGAGGAAGTGTCATTTTATTTCCGATCTTCTTATCACATTGATTCCTAGAGACCCTAGAGCTTAGGATAGGGAAGTACAGAAAAAAGACCGGTATATTGTACTATTGAACTCATCGGAGGTGGGTCATGGATTCTGCATTGTGCCGGCAATACCTTTAATAAGCCAAGAACCTACTACCAACACTTGATGTGTGAGACCCAGTGCCAGCTCCGTGTGACTTGGGCCTTTATCTCCTCAAATACTCCTCAGAAACTGGACTACTTGATCGCCTAATGAAATAATTGAAGTAAAGTTGTAACCAGAGAAGCACCTTTTATTGTTGACACTGTCTCTGACAGCCATGTGCCATCGACTGCGATTTCTTCCGTTCTTGCTATGTTCTGTTATAGGCATCCCGAGTTGACATGCTAGGTTTTTAGGGTCTTTAACAGACTTTTGTATCTCGCCTCCTGCAGGTGCTTGAAGATGCGGAGGCCGTTCATCTCTTCAAGTCTATTCTACCTGACATGGTTGAGTGTGCCCTAAAGCTCCCCAGTATCTGCACCCAGGTAAAGAGACCAGCTCCGTCATCTTGCAGACCTGTGAACAATGGTGCACAGAACTTCACCTAAATCAGGGTTGCGCAAACTCTCTTCTCCCTGCGCCCCCCTCCCTCTTCTCACCCCTTGCTCGCGCCCGCCCCCCTGCACGGCTTAAAATGACACTGCGGGGATGTCATGTGACCCCGCCGGGTTGCCATGGTGACGCGTTGCTGGAAAGTTAAGGTAAGTAAAGCTACAGGGGCCTCGCGCGATCCCCAGCATTTAATTTAAATGCCTTCGGGGGAAGCACGGGGCCTCTGTAACTGCCACGCCCCACCTTCTCCCCCCCCCCCCCGAGTTTGCGCACCCCTGACCTAAACTATAAACAAAGGAGGGAGTAGGGGGTATGAACCTTTTATCGGACCAACAAGTGGTTGATTTAGTAGCTATGTTACAAGCTTTCCAACCTCTCAGGGTCCTTCATCGGCTATGGCTGTGCCTGAGAGGTTGGAGGCTTGTAACATATGAACTACTTGTTGGTCCAATAAAAGGTATCATACCCCCTACTCCCTCTCCCTCCTATGTTACTACATGGAAGAAAGGACCAGCACGGCCCCCCACCCTTCTTTACCTAAACTATAACTAATGGCCAAGGTCTACATGTCGGGTTGGGTCGGGTTTTGTTTCTTGTTAAAGGTTAAGATGCTCCTGCTTCTTCTACTTAAGGGTTTGTAGGATACTAAGAACAAGACCTATTCATAATACTAGAGAGGAAACCTGTCCTATTTGTGCACCTAATGTAAGCTATAAATCAAATGGCCCCGTTTAGCGGCCTATTACCAACTCCCACAAGGAATCCTTGTTTAATGTTTTGGAAATACTCTATGTGTTTTTCATTTAACAGATGTATAAATTAGTTTCACCTTGGGTCAAACGCAATTTAAAAAGCAGGCGCAAGAACTGACGTAGCCAAAAATGTTTGCACCATGTAGGCAGTGGTATTCATATGGTCCTAGTAAAACTTGTGTTGTAAATATTGGACCACAAGATGCCCTACAGAAAGCTGACGTTTTACAGTAGGTAGGCATGTGAGCAGACACGGTGGGCAAAGTGCTTCTTATCTGCCGTCAAATTGTGTGTTTGTTTATAGTCCAAGTCTTGAGATCCTAAGGAGGACGTACTGTGATATATAGGACTCTCGCAGTGCGACCATCAGTTTCAAGCACCTACAGTATATCAAATACAGATATCCATGTGAGCACATTCAGGTCTGCAACCCGGCTTCTCACCATTATCTCTCAGCATATAGTGCTTCCACTGCAGCTAAGGATTCTGGGATATGACATGCAAATGAGCACATAGTGTCACCTTCTGCTAAAGCAAAGGTGACTGTGGGCTCATTTGCATGTCATTTCCCAGAATCACAATGCTTCCACTGCAGCTTGGATCTAAAGAGATAATGGGGAAGGACAGGTTTGCAGACCTGTCTGAGACGTGAAATGTGCTCACAAGGGATATTTGTATTTGCTATACAGTGTACGGCGGAGGGTTTCTGACACTTTTTTTTTGTACCCACCATAACTTTACTTAATGTGCGGTTGAAGCATTTATATGACACTTTCGGGGCTAAGTAACAACACAAAGAGCAGTGTTGTTGATTCCCTGCTCCATTCTTGTGTGCACAGTTGTGTCAAATATAAGTAGCCAGTTTTGTACACCTCCCCTTCTGGGCCAGGCAACATTTTTATGAGACAGATGCGCAGAATTTCCTTCATCCCATTTATAATGTCTGTTCTGTGACTCCCCAGATTGTAAGCAGGTACCGTGGTAGAGAGACACAGGATAACAAATGCTCAAATTGTCTTTCTAAATGTTTAAACCCTTTTATGTTGCAATTTAACTACAGAATCTCTCTTATTCTGGACACAAACGTCACTGAGAAATGTAGTTGCGTTTTTGTATTATCATACAGTAGTGCAATACTTTGCATTTCTAGTATGTATATATGTATATATGTATCACAAACTGTCTGAGGTTTCAAGTGCCGTAATTGATGCTCCTTTCAAATATCTCCATTCAAATATGTTCTTGTTTTTGAATATCGGTGTATTTGTTTACATATTCATATGTGCTTTTTTGACATTTGCACTGTCAGCAGAAAACCAGACAATTAGGAAATCCCCAAATCTGTTTACATGGCGCCTGCCTCAGAGATCACTCGAGGCGGTTAGGTCCGAGTCGGACACGAGTTAACGAGGCATGAGACTTCTGACTGACGCGAGTCGTTTCATCTCCCCAGTTCTTGCGAAGAGTCTCTCGTCAATATAGTTCCTTCTGGTTTTTTTTTATCTTTGTTTACTGGGTTTGTTATCCATTTCTTTTTGACAAATGCAAATATAGATCTATCGGATCTGGTTACTGGTACCGTCAAAAGTTAATTAAAAAATGAGATGATAGAAATAACACAATTACAGTTTGTAGTAGTAGAAATAAAGTGCAAAAAGGGGCCAGGTTAAGTTGCATCTGACCCATGAGGACATTCTAAGCTCCTATAACTTTTTGTTATATAGCACAGCAAGGTATGTAGTCCTGTACATATTATTTTCCTAGCACAAGTCCTGGCACCATAGAATAGGGTGCAGATAAACTGATATGCCCAAGGTGACCATGAGAAATTCGAACGAGGTTCATCCGCTTTATATGTAGTGGTATTACCACTAAAACCCTTCCTTCCCTCGTCTAGGCATAATAAACCCACATGTGCGTGTTCATTTGGGAGGCATGGGGTATATTTTACTTGGAAAGATTTTACAGTTACTCTTGGCACTCCGGGTTATTTTCCGTTCTCTTTTGAGTTAACCCACACATGAAGATATCTGGTGGATCTGCCATAGATTTTAAATGGCCTGAAATCTCTCACTAAATGTGAGTATAACCATTGGCGTTAGCAGGTAGAGGAATGACCTTAGTGAAGGGCGCTCTTCTTTTACATTTTAGGCTGGTGCCTCAATAAAAGTAGAATACAGGCATACCCCGCATTATCATATACGCAATGGGACCGGAGCATGTATGTAAAGCGAAAATGTACTTAAAGTGAAGCACTACCTTTTTCCCACTTACCGATACATGTACTGTACTGCAATCGTCATATACGTGCATAACTGATGTAAATAACACATGTGTAACAGGCTCTATTGTCTCCCCGCTTGTGCACAGCTTCGGTACAGGTAGGGAGCCAATATTGCTGTTCAGGACATGCTGACAGGCGCATGCGTGAGCTGCTGTTTGCCTATTGAGCGATATGTACTTACTCGTGAGTGTCCTTAAACCGGGGTATGCCTGTATGTAGCAAATGGCGCACAGCCAGGGAGTCAGGTGATAGATAAAATAAGTTCAATTTATTTCAGTCCATGACCAATAAAAAACATCACCCCATTGGGGAAGAAAAACACACCCTCCTACGCGTTTCGGACCGGTAGGTCCTTTATCAAGGAGTATGGGACATTTGCAACTGGATGCTTTATATACCCTCACCTCAATTGAGATAATTCAAAAAATCTGCGCAAAATCACCCCGACCCCTCATGTTGGAGTGACTCACAGGTAATTATATTTCATTAATACCCACTCCCATTCACATTACTATGTTTTAATTTTGGATGAAGTTCTACTGGGGTGGAGCACCCGATTTCCCCTTTTTCTGTGGTGCCTCAATAAATCTTTTTTTATTTTATTTTTTTTGCTCAAGCTCTCTTTGCGGTGCCCCTTTTTTTACCTTTTCATCCTCTTAATCATTGGAGTTATTTCAGCCAATTACTGTACCATCTGCCTTTGCATATTACACTACTGGAGTGTTTGTTTTTTACATAACGCACTGGATGTTCCCCGTTCCCTTATCCTTTTGTAATCTTAATAAACCCACGACAAATTAAATGTATGTGCTTTTATATGGAGGGTTCCAGGCACGAACAAGGAAGGTAACCTAATATATTAACAACCTGTGCACAGCTGTATAGGGTTGTTATCCATTCAGTAGAACAGGGTGTGTATTTGTGCTCCCTGTGCCATTATAATGGCAACATCATGATCTCATTGTCAATGGTAAGTACTGCACATCGCACTATGAGCTCGGCCTCCTGGGTTTTATCCTTAAACAAAATCTTTGCATATGCAGTAAAGAAAAGCGAGGGCCTGTGTAATACTCTGAGAGCAAGACTTTGTCTGTAAATAACATGGCATTCCAGGTGCACTTTTTTAGAGCGAGGTCCTCATAGCACATTTATGACACTGGTTTGCATACAGTTATTTTATAGGTGACAGCTCTGTTACTAGGGCAGTAACTCCAGTCCTCAAGATGCCCCAACTTGTCAGGTTCTCAGGATATCCCTGCTTCAGCACAGGTGGCTCAATCAGTGGCTCAGTCTTTGACTGAGCCACTGATTGAGCCACCTGTGCTGAAGCAGGGATATCCTGAAAGCCTGACCTGGTGGGGGGCCCTTGAGTACCGGAGTTGGCCGCCTCTGCACTAGAGGATGAGCTTGTACACGTGCCGTCTTGCGGTATCATATCACTGTCCCCTGCACCAGCTTTGAATCTGGTCACAGGGTGTAATCAGGCACGAAGGGAAGTGCTGTGGTTTGGTTGTGAGGCTGCGAACGAGTAAACTGCTTCCATAATGGAGATAAATGGAGAAGCCTGTCTTTTCTCTGGCCTGATTAGGAAACAGCCATGATAGTAAATGATCTAGTGTAAAGACTATTGATTTTTATTTTTTATTATTTGTTTTTTCTCATTGTTTTCCTTCTATAATTTCCTAAGGACAAAAAATACAATATTTATAGCCTGTGCACCAATTATTTCTAATTTATTTCTCTTGATTAATCACCTTTTTGTTGATGTAAAAGAATAGCACGTTTTTCTAGCAGGAGAGAGGTTAACCTATGTGTCTTTGTACTTTACATATTGTAAAATTAAGGCCTGTTTTGGCATTTTAAACCATGATTTACAACTGTTCACTATATTTCAAGTCACAATATGATCATAAATATATTGTTTCCCATGTAGCGCTGCAGTGTACACAGTTCTGTACAGGGATTTTTATTTGAATCCCTTACCGTCGAATTCTTTGTTTGAGATGGCAGGATATTAAAGAGCCTTCCAAATTACATAAGATAAGGGAGATGACCATGGGATTCGTATCAAACTCCCTTGAATTAAAGGCAGTGATGTTACTACAACTCTGCTCTTTAAGTCGGAGTTAAGCTGTATGTAAAATGTCATTTTAACATGACCCCTCTATCTGTGAAAGAGAAACTAGTGTCTGAAATCTTCTGGAATGTGGAGTCCTTTCATTGTAGTTTGACTGGATTGTATCTCGGTTCTGGAAGTCTTTAATATATTAATCAATGAGACCTGCAATTGAACCTATTATAAATCCTAATTTAAACCACCCAGTTCCTTGACCAATATGGAAACTTAACCAGCATAAATGAATGCAATTCTTAAATAAGTTGCATGTAAGTGCTAAATAATGCTGATGAGCAGGGGGGGAGCTAGGTATTTATGCGCCTGGGGTAAGTTTCACCAACTGCACCCCCAACGGATGGTTGAAATTAAAGGGGCGTTTTCGCAAATGTCCGAGATCGCCCTTCCATGCATTCTGACCCGAGTCGGATTGCATGGAAGGGCTATCTCGGAGCTTTGAGAATACACCCCAAAACGCTACAATAAACAGACTTCTGTGCCCCTCATCAGCCTGCGGCCGTGCCCGCCCAGCCCTGGTTTCGCCTCTGCTGATGAACCATATTGTAGATGTAACATACCATTCGGGGCAAAATTGTCTAAGGTTCTTCCACCGTGTCAGCCGGCAGCCTCCTCCTTTACTTCTTGTTATTTCTTTTTACCATGCAATTAGACCTATTGCCTAGCCCGCTGTGCCTTATTATTCAGGCTGTTGGAGACCAATTGTCTGTTTTTCTGTGTTGTATCTCGGGAAATACTTCAAAATGAGATAATGAACCTGTATGTTTCATTGCTGGTAGAATATGTTGAATTGAAATAATACCTGCAGTAAGGCTTATCCCATCGGATACTGATGTTGTCTGTGTTCTTAGCAACCATTTCAACCAAAAGTACACTCCTGTATGATTCTTGTTAATAATGTATACGCTCATTATAAAATATTCTTGGTCTTCTTGATGCCTACCCTCTCCACTTCAAGTATATAGCTCTAGCCTTGATTGTATACAGTGATCTATTATTTGTATTGATTGAAGATTTGCAATCTGTCAAGCAAAAGCCCTTATCCCAATCACGCAGAATAAATGGGTCTTGAGTTTAATGGGCTGTTGATTTAAGAACCAGCTGAAAGTGCTAAATTAGTCCTGCTCTAAATTGGCAAACGCAATCCTGTGCTCATGTTTTCTAAATTGCGAAACGAATTAACGCGGGCTCCCGCTGACCTTATTTTTTTTAATTTATTGTTTAATTTCTCCCCTGTTCCAGCCTATCCCACTGCTGAAGCAAAAAATGAATCACTCCATCACAATGTCCCAGGAACAGGTGGCGTCCCTGCTGGCCAACGCTTTCTTCTGCACCTTCCCGCGGCGGAACGCCAGGACAAAGTCTGAGTATTCCAGCTACCCAGACATCAACTTCAACAGGTACCGTTACAAAGCTTGTACACCTGTGCACAGCGATGGGTATATGGTGTGCGGAAAGGGAAGTGCCTTATGACGTAATCCCAGTGTCGGCTCTTCCTGTGACCTGGGACACACATTAGATTGTAAGCTCTTCAGGGCAAGGACGCATTCTTCCTGGCAAAATTCCATGCACAGCACTATATATTCTATCTGTATATGAAATATATTGTTAATGTCTAAGTAACATGTGACAAACGATGAACATTTTTAACATTACAATTAATTCGTTATGATTCTCTTTCTTTGGCGCGGGATACCATATTTTTTTGTTTGTTTCTGTTTTAAAAAATAAAGTATCATTAGAAAAGCAATCAACGTATAGATTTTCCTTAGGAAACACCGACATTACTGGGTCTGCTTGTATTCATTACTGCGTAATAAAGTGTCAGAGTGATTTATAGGAGGTGGGGCTCAGCCAGTGGGCTGTGCATCTGGAGACCCGAATGCCATACCTTCATTGGGGGGATCTTTCCTGAGCGCAGTTACCAAAGAAACACCAGAAACGCACTGTGACCTTTTTAACCCTTTCAGTGCCAGAGGGGAGGGTTGTGCCACCTCCACAGACCCTCCAGCACTTCCGCCTCAGGTGACCGTTCTCCAGAGCGTTCACGTGATAAGTTTTCTGTTGTGGCCGGATGTGGCGAGGAGGGGGGAAACGCCCCCCCCTCCCACCCCTGCTTCAGTGTAGTACACAATCGCATAACGCGCTGAAAGAACGAGCAAAGGCCAGTGGTGCTTGTCATAAGGGCTCCTGGGGGGGGCATTTTTATGGACGGGCGCCATGCCTCATTAGGGCACTGAAGTGATTCATTAAACTATAAGATTGGGCTTTGAGTTGGAAATGGCTCATCACACCATATTTAATAAAGCGTGCTCACAGGTTCAAACCGTGGGAAGAAAGTTAAGGGGGCATTGGTTTGGTCTTTGAAATTCTATGGGATATGCAAATGTTATATGCAAATGAGCAAATCTTGCCAAATTCAGTATTCACGCAGTATTTAACAAAGTACGTAATGGAAACGGACATGTGACATCTCACAGATTTGGGAGAGACTTTGTAATTCATCATTCTCCCACCAGCACGAATTAACCTATTCAACTAAAAGACGTATTCAATTTATATGTGCAACTAAAAGCAAACCTTTGCATGCAGTTTTTGTGGCAAGCCACAGTTTGGTTCTCACTAGTTGCGTAAGTTATCTTGTGTCCTTCAATAGATTCTCTCCTTTGCACGTCAAACAGAACACCCTTAACCTGAAAATTGCACGCAAATTAGGGGGGTTTTTTTTGTGGTTTTTTTTTTTTTTTTTTTTGCAGGAATCTTTTTCATTGAAGACAAGAACTCACAATTTTTTTGTTGCTAAAAACCGTTCAGTTTTCAGGATATTTTGTCGTTCTTTTCTTGCGCTTTTAATAAAAAGGCTCATTTGAGGTTGGTCATTTTGCAAATGAACAGGTCATGGGGAGGCCATGAGGCTTAACACCATTTAGTAAATTTGGCCCTTTGTTAAAGATAATGGGCCTCATTCTATCAAGCGTGACAGCCCTGACCCAGCACTATTGCATGGAAAGCCCAATTGACTTTACTTTCTGCCAGACCTACGCTTTGTAGCTTAACTTTACTTTGACATGTGTCACTATTTGTGACCTGTGTCAAAGGCCAGGAGTTTGTTAAATCAGAAATCTCTCTCTCTCTTGGGGGGGTGAGGGGGGAGATGTATTGCCTTCCCTGAACCAATGATGACCCACAGCTGCTCCGTGGTCACGATGTCCCGTGGACCACCTAGTTCTTGTGGTGCCGGCATGGGGACGAATGTCTGTCCACTGGACAAAAAAAAATGGCAGAGGGGTTAGGGCTCACGCCCGCGGCCAATAGAATGCTGCAGCGCCTTCGGGAGGTGATGTAGCGACTTCCAATTGGTGAACCCGGCAGCCATAAAAAAAAATTATGGCCTTAAAAGAAATGACAAAAAATTTAACTGTTGCCGCTACAGAATGGGGGGGGGGGAGGGGGACCATAGCTGAGATCCTGTACACCACACCACCCCATTTAGATAGGCTAGAAATGTTTTATTTTATTTTGGGGGGCATTCGTCTTGAGGAAAGCTAGAGATACAGACAGACAGGAGGTTGCTGCTGCTTTTGACCCGGTAGCTTCAGGTGTAAAAAGGGGAGAACCATAATGCAGAAAACATGGACCATAACTTTTAATTTGCTCACAACCCTGGCCTGTCTAAAGCCCCCGAGGAGAGGGGTTGCTGTAGGCCCCTGTGTTACGGTGCAATGTATATCCCGCCCCTCTGGCAGTGAAAGGGTTAGCCCACTTTCAGAATCCAGTCTTGGGCTGATGTTGAAAATCGAATTACATTTTGTTGCTGCTGCATGACTCCTGATGTTAGAAACGTGTGACCTTTTGTTCTGTCTGCTCTGCGGTACCCTGCATGCCTAAATGCCTATTAAAAGATCTCCAATTTGATTACCATCGATTCCACTGGAAGATGTACGGCTGGAGATAAACAATTGCTTCCTCGGTCCTCCATTGGAATGCATCTGTCTCCCAGTTGAATCGAAGCAGAGTTACATGGCAGATTGACAGAAGCTCTCGCAAAAAGAGATGGATAAATACAAAGCAGATCTGACTCACCGCAGGAGAAATCATTCTCCTGCAAGTCGTTTATCAATGACTTAATTTCACAAGAGGCGCAGCCTCGCTATTCCATCTCTTTACAGCGCTCCTGTAATTGGACGAATTCTCCGCACATGAATGCTTCATTCACAGACCTCCGCTTCCACAGGCCGCAAGGCGGACAGCACGTGCTCTGGTCTTCTAACGTGGGGGTGCTCCACTCCAGTTCTCAAGCTCCCCCAACAGGTCAGGTTTTCAGGATATCCCTGCTTCAGCACAGGTGGCTCAGTCGAAGACTTCACACCTGTGCTGAAGCTGGGATAGCTTGAAAACCTGACTTGTTGGGGGGGGAGGAGGGGCTTGAGGACTGGAGTTGAGCCTCCATGTATGTAATCCTTCTTAGGCTAAGGCCCCGCTCCCTCAGTCAGCGCGCCCGCACTGCAGACAGGCGGCGCGCTGACAGGCACAGACCGCGATATGCGGTCTGTAGGGAGTGGGAGGGGGGGAGTATGGTTTGAGCGGAGGGACCCGCTACCCCCCCCCCCCCCCCATCCCTCCACGGGCTCGGTCTCCCGGGCTGCAGGAGGGAGCTGCTGCGGGCTGCTGGAAGGTAAGCAGCTCCCGCTCCCTCCCCCTTCTCCCACAAATGCCCTCACACACGCTGATACACACACACACACACACACACCCTACCTTGTGTAGGAAGCTGTCTGGCAGCTCCCGCTCCCGCCCCCGCCGCTGATAGGCTCATCAGCGCACCACGTGACGCGTCACCGCTCGGGATCACAATTTTCTTGCATCCCCTGGCGGCTGACGCGTCACAGCGCGTTGTGAGCCGTGCAGCGCGGGGGGACTGGGACCGGCTCAAGATTCCCCTGCTGGTGGGGAACGCTCACGCGGCCGCCCGCGCCGCCGGGCGCAGCGGGTCCCAGCCCTTAGGCTGCGTTTATAGTGCCGGCGACACCGACGCAATGTCATGTCCAAACAAATGAACACTCGCTTTTTCCATGCCTATGTCTGGCATTCTGATCAAGGCTGTCTACTTTTAACCCTACCCATCACTACCCATCTTCCAGTGGAAAATGGTAGAAAGAAAAATTAGTTTATACTGGACAAACCGCAAAACATGTCCAGTACACACTGGCCCAAATAAGTAAGATTTAGGCGTTCTAGAATCCAATATGACTTTCATGTTAACATCTGTAATAATTCTGCTCATCGGAACTCACCAGGGGTTTGACCAAAAAACAAATAGCCATTTTAAGAACCTAGAAACCAATACTTTATGCATCAAATAACGGATCTTCCAGACTTGCTGTGTAATCTTGCATGTCACTGCAGAAAGGCAGCCCTGTCCCTCCATAGCATTTACTATTTAATAACTGCCCAAGACAATATCTTTTTAAGAGGATCAAAGCAATCAAACTCTCAGTACTTGTTGGGTAAATCTGCACTCTCTTCAGAGAGACTAAAATTGTTGAAAACACTGAAGTCAGACTCCGGGCTCTTCTTAAAAACAGATCACATATACAAACAAATAGAGGTCATTCCTATTCCACAAACATTTATAGCTGGGAGCTGTCTCTGATTGTTTGCAGCTATTGAATAGACAATGCCGCTTTTTTCCTTTCCTTTTCAATCAAACACTACTTCCTACATCCTGCAAAGTGCACCTCTTATGCACAGAGCTCCTGGGGCAGATCCTACTCGAGCAAAAGTCCCCAAGTTTCCTCCGTGGAAAGCACGAGTGATGCTTGCGCGAGTCTTGCTTTGAGCAAAGGGATACGATGCAGTCAGCATGTTGGCTTGAAATAAAGGAGATGTGCTTTATTGCATTGTCTTTGTCCTCCCAATGTGCTTTAAGGCATTTGAGACAGACATTTCAGAAAATACTATGCACCAGATAACTTTTTTCCATTATAAGTGTTTTCCTCTCCTTTGGGGTTGTTTAGGCTTCCTTACATAAGCCCTTTACATTGTTGGCAATTAAATGAAGGAATACTGTATATTGCTCTGATATTATGTCCTTTTGTGTGTGCGATTACCTGTAGTTTTGGAAAGTTGTTGTTTTTTTAATCCTGTGTAGGCAAGTTGTCTGCCGCACCCAGCAAAGGATTCTTTTATTGTTGAGTAAAGCATATTTCGGGGGACCCCTTTGTCAAGTAAAAAAACTTGCACTTGACAAAGTGTTTCCCCCGAAACTTGCTTTGCTCTGCCATTAATACAATGTTAATGTCCGAGTGACTGCAGTAATCCTTTGCTGTGTGCGGCAGACCGCTCGCCACTCCTAGATTCCGTGACTGAAACAGATTCACATCCCTTCTGCAAGCAGCAGCTCTGGCAACCATAGCCGTGTGTCTCACTGCCACCATTTTGTCTGTATCTTAATCCCATGTAGAGAGGTTGTTTTTAATGCGTGTTATGTTTAACCACTTGATTGCTGGAGTGGCCTGTAGATAAGTATTACTCTCATGTACCATGCGAGACCTATCCTTAAAGCTTCTGTCTGCACAAGCCACTGTAAAACGGCAATCCCTCCTACAATCAGAGTGCACTAATGTCGGTGATGTTTAAGGGGTTACATCTGGACTGTTTACCACAATCTGAAACGTACAACTATTTTGTAAACCATTTTAAAGTTGGTTTGTAAACATGATGAGCTGAGACTTGGGAGAGTGCGATTTCCTCTGGCTTTTCCATTTTGTGTGTTGTGCTTTCAACAAGAGTTTGCACGGTAAAAACACTCCCTCCCTTTATCCGTATTGGCTTTCTCACAAATGGAGGGTGGGCTACGGGAACACTCCATTGACAAACTTTCCTAATCGGTGAAACCTAAGAAATGCAATTAGTCATTTCCAAAGAAACAAAATGAAATGCATCTTTGATTTCTACATGGTTATATTAATTTAAGGAAGCTAGCGAGCGTGTTAAATTCTTTACATAAGGTTATTTTATCGGCTACACGAGATTATAAAGGTACAAAGAAGTGGGCAGGCTGTTCTCTTGCTTACAGATGAAATAGGTAGTGGTAATGGCACTGGTCTTTTAAGTAGAAGGACGAGGAGACCGTTGCTTGTGACCCGGGTTAAATCCCTTCGATGATTGATTTGTTAAAGATTAAATAGAATAAATCTTTCGGCCTACTATGCAACGAGAGTTACACCTTCTCGCTCACGAGGAAGTGTTTATTTTTATCGGTGTGATTTCTTATTCGTTGTACACATTTTGGTGTAATTGCAAATGGGGCACATATTTTGGGGCAACATTTGTCTTTTGTTCTTCATTTCAGGTTGTTTGAAGGAAAAAACCCAAAGAAAGCCGAGAAACTGAAAACGCTCTTCTGTTATTTTAGAAGGGTAACAGAGAAGAGTAAGTCCTTTTCCTTTTTTTTTCCCCCTTATTTGAAATACTCTGTGGAATTTTCCTTTTGTGAAACACTCATTTTTGAACACTGTCTTTATCAGGGCCCACTGGCTTGGTGACATTCACGCGTCAGAGTCTTGATGAGTTTCCTGAATGGGAGAGGTGAGCCATTGACATTTCAATGCACATGAATCCTCTTGACAACATCGGTTTATTAACCTTCACCCATGACAAATATATAGCAGGGATTCACTGTGGTCAATGCAAAGCACGTCCGTAAAATATTCCCTGAACTGATGGAACTAATCTGTGTGTGATTTCATGTCACTCTAACATACATGATACTAATAAACACATTTTATTACCGTGCATCAATCGCCATACTTTTTTGTTTTGTACTTAATAGAGAATAACAATAGTTTATTGCAGAAAAATACAAAAACTATACATGGCATTTTTCTCAGACGAGTTTTTATTTCTCGCCCAAGCTTAGAGATCAAATTGCAGCTAATAACCTCCATTATAGGCGCGTAAGGTATCTATCATACGTGTTTGCCGCAATATGTATTTATTCAGGAAACATCCTGGACTGCAGTGGCACCAGGCAGATATGTCGCCAGTCCGAACGTCGATTCTATTCCTGTTTATATCGAGGTCAATGATTTAGCTTGTAGAGTTCTTGCCAAGCTTCAGCCTCTGGAAGACCAGTAGCACGCCTTCCCCGAGTGTGGGCCTTTAGACACAAATCGGGCACGTATATTCCATAAAAATCTTTATTTGATTGGTTTCATGGAAATGGACCCTTCAAAAACAACAATTGGATATAGCACTGTCGGTACTGCTCTTTCATAAATGAGTCCCTTGGACCTTAACACCTGTGGTCTACATACAGTATGTGACGGAATCACTTGGTATATTAGTATCTTGGTGTGTATCTAGGTGGTCAGAGTGTGTGTCCCCTATACTATGTTCTATCAATAAATATTTTTAAACCCACACCTTGCTGGTCCCCTACTCTACTTGTCTGTGCACCGCTGGAATCCTAGGATTTCTACTTCTGCTTGGTGTGTATCTATGTTGTTGATTACAGAATAACCATGCAGATGTCCGTCTAGTCCGTACAGTTGGTGAGCTCCGTATCTCGTACTTGAGCTGTTCCTCTTACGATTTCAGATCTCGTCATAAGCTGACCAGGCTACACGTTGCATGTGAAGGGACCATTGAAGGCAACGGGCATGGAATGCTGCAGGTTAGTGTGCATATAAACAAGAAATGGTAAAGATTTGTGATCGCCAACCCCTTGTAAATACAATGGGTAATGTATCTGCAGAGACGGGAAGTTGGCGTAGAGAAAATGTATATAAATACTGAAGTAACTTGTGGGTTCTTGGACCTGCCTATGAGTGTTATACTGAAAAGTTTCTTAGTGGAAAAAGCTGGGGGGAAAAAAACAAAATTGAAGTCACCACCCCACTAATGGGCTCTTCTGAACAACAAACACAGACATAGAAACACTCTCAGTGCATTATGGGACAATGGGGAGTGTTTGTTGGAAATGATTAGTTTTAGTTAATAATGCTTATGGAAGATGTTAATATTCAGGGGCTTTAAACCAGAAACTCTCCTTTTAACCTTCAGATGAGCAGAGAATTGCAACATAACAGGTGCAGTTTGTTCTTACTCTTAGAATATACAAAGGTTGCATGCCTGAGGTCTTTGCTGTGAAGTCATTGGACTTCATGTATGACCGTTGCTAGCACAAGGAGATTTCACCCCTCTCCCCCCCCCCCCCCAAATGTAGTTTTTCAATATATATAAAGTACAAAACTAGCAAGAAAAAAACAGACTTTATAAATCGATAGTTTCCGTCTTTATTTTCTGCTCCCCTTCCCCCAATTTTAGGGACCAGGAAGTTCAAATCATCCCCCTTCAACATGTGTAACATATTTAAGCATTTAAACCTTGTTCTTCTCCTTGTTCGTCAGCTGTGGGAATGTCCTGTTATCTCTCTTTATTTCGTCCCCTGGTAGTTGGCTAACAGGATTATTCCTATTGCTTTTCAATCCTCACATGCAGGCCGGGAGCCAGACTTGATTTGCTATATCGTCTATCCACTTTGTGCCTCTGTTTTGTGATAATAAACCATCGCTAGAAAACACATCTTGATAAAATACATCAACATTTTTTTTTTCTGCTCCGAGAAACTGGGGTTTTAAAATGTAAATCCCCATTTATTCATCTGGCTACCAATGCAAAAAAACACAGTGCATGACGCAAGGTAAAACCGCGCAGGCTCACTTCAAAACACCAAAAGCTTCTTGTATGTAGAGATCGCCAGCCTCAAACCAGAGTTTTAGGTAATAGTGTTATAGAACAGGGATGACAGTGCAAGTCAGGTTTTCAGGATATCCCTGCTTCAGCACAGGTGGCTCAATCATAGGCTCTGTTTTTGACTGAGACTTTGATTGAGCCAATAGAACAATGGATGTTGTGGTGCTCTGTAAAATCAAGGGTAGCTTGAAATAAGATGAGTCAATCCAATAAATGTCCAGATAATAGCAGAGTGTTCATATATTGCATTTTAAACACCTTGATGAAGTGCTCCGGCATGAAACGCGTAGGTGTGTGCATGTAATCCATGCTGATTTGAAGCTTGCAATAAATACTTGATCTGTTCATTTTGAAGTTTGCCTGGGATCCCTCATTTTCACGTCTTAGTCGCTGGCCGTGCTCTGTTTGGAAAACAACTGCTCTGATTGAGCACCTGTGCTGCTGTTGGGATATCCTGAACATTGAGGGGGGCTTGAGGACTAGAGTTTAGCACCCCTGGTACAGAACACAAGATCCACACATACATGGAGAACTCAATATTAATATTCGTTATTCCTAATGAGAAGGGACTTAGCTGCTGGAAGCATCTGACTGTATTCTGTGGCCACTAGTCAATATGCGTTGAAGCCATCATGCTGGGGACCATTTTCAAGGCAAATGAAAAAGTATTCTCCTGCATGGGGAAAATGTATATAGGACATGTTTATTTGAGGTCTGTCATTATACAAGGCGTATTGCTACGCAGCGTGAAGGTACATTTTTCACTTGGGTAATAAAATGTTTTAGTTTTTCACACATGACTTTTCATCGCTCACAATTACATCTTTAAGGCTTCTCTAGAACTGCTGTAATTTAGCAATGCATCGTACATCAGCAGAGAGAGCAGCAGTGACGGCTTTGACAGGTCTAGCATGGTCCCTGGGACCTGTGTCCTCCCGTGTTGCGTTTGCCACTGATCCTTTTCTGAAAACTTATGACAAGGAAACACTCGGCACGGACAGTTAGAGGTCCTCTGGTTCAGGCATTGATGTGAGATTGATGGCGTTCGCTGTCCAAGCAATGTCTTTAAAGGGATAGAAGCATCTTTTAAAACGCTGGGGGCAGTTTCAGTATGAGACACCCATGCCTCTTCAGGGCCTTTTCTACTCTTTTGGTACGTGATGATGGTTGATGTTAGACTGATTTGATAAAATATGGCGTATTTTAGAGTGTAGCAAAGTTTTTTTTTTTATGTTTTGCCTTCTAAAGCCGTCCCACCAGACCCAGTGGTCTTACCCATTTTTGTAACCCGGCTTTTTGTTAATGAGTTGTTTAATGTATATTTTCCAGCTTTCCAGGTGCATCAATTGACCCCGGTAGAACCCACTACCAAAGCTAGTTTGAATGATGCGCTTTCTAATGCGTCACACTATTTCTCAGTGGGAGACTTTGTAAGAGAAAGTGCTGCTCCAGTAACCTGTCTGTTTCCCACGTCGCTCAGACACGTTCCCTATTTTTTTTTCAGGTGGATTTTGCCAACCGCTTTGTTGGGGGAGGTGTCACCGGTTCAGGTTTGGTTCAGGAAGAGATCCGCTTCCTCATCAATCCTGAACTGATGGTTTCCCGACTCTTCACGGAAGTATTGGATAATAATGAGTGCCTCATTATCACAGGTCAGTCCGCACCATGCGCAATGACATAAGAGCGACTTGTGTTAAAGTTTCTCAGAAAGTTGCCGTTGAGTAATATTTCTGAGCAGTATGTTTCCTTGAAACGTCATATGTAAGTTACCCAATTATTCTGTAAGAGTTCTGTCCCACTCTCCCTATTAAAATATTAGAAATTGTGTTTCAGCTTAATTGTCATTTTTGTTTAAATGAGACCGGAAATCTGGGTTCTGCAGAAACGGGGAAGGTCTCATCTCTGACCCTTGTAAATACAGGCATTCCCCGGTTTAAGGACACTCACTTTAAGTACACTCGCGAGTAAGGACATATCGCCCAATAGGCAAACGGCAGCTCGCGCATGCGCCTGTGAGCACGTCCTGAACAGCAACATCGGCTCCCTACCTGTACCGAAGCTGTGCGCAAGCGGGGAGACTATAGAGCCTGTTACACATGTGTTATTTACATCAGTTATGCACGTATATGACAATTGCCATACAGTACATGCATCGATAAGTGGAAAAAAGGTGGTGCTTCACTTTAAGTACATTTTCGTGTAGGATGTTCAGGACCCTGCCTGTGGACATGATCGCATTGTTTTTATCTTGTAAAGTGTAAAATAATAAACAAAAACATTTTTGGAGTCGCCATCCTAATAACGAGGCCTTTGGAGCTGCTCCAAACACCCCGCGAGACCTGATCACAGTACATGACAGGCCAATACGTTTACTTATAGCGAATACTGTTACTTTTCAGTGATCCTGAATTTAGGCGAGCAGAGAATTGCTACTTCGGACGAGCAACTTTTTTCCTCTGCGCATTTTTTGTTCTCTTTTTATTACATTGCTTTTCCAATCCACTTTACTTTATTAGAGTGTCTGCTAATGAATTACAGCGATATGATGTTCTGTTCCATTAATGGAAATGGCCATTTCATCATCCTTGTTAGATGGCTGGCTGGTTTCCACCTCCCTTCTCTGGCCAGTCCTCTCCTTCTGCCACACACTCTGTCTGATTAATTACATTCCTTACCACGGGGGCTTCATGACTCAGGAGCCTAATGGATGTAACTATGCAGCTTTAATTTGCAGAAGAGCCTGAGAAATTGGAAAGAAATTCAATTTGCTGTGATTTTTGCTGCATCTGCTTAGCATCAGCTTAGTAATGGTTATTACAGGAGTCAGTCACAAATATGGTTGAGCCAATGTCATAATTACTGGTGGTGCATGCTGTGTATGCGTGGCAGAACAAAGAATACACCGTTAAAATATAGCCTTTATTACAGTTTGTACAATACACGTATATCCATGGTAGAATTGCATAGCAATCTTAGCTGTAGGCCCATGTAAAACAATGCGATAAGCTTTTTGATTGTTAATCCCTATACATGTTGTGACAGTTTTATTAGAACATTTATCTATAAAATGTTTTACCAGGGAGTAATACATTGAGAGCTACCTCTCGTTTTCAAGTATGTCCTGGGCATAGAGTTATGATGACAAATACATGGTTACATTAGGTGAACAGGGTATACATTATATACAAGACATTGCATGCACAGTAAGAGATAATATATGTTATAGGCGTATGTAACAGTTACAGACCAGGTTAAAATGTGAGACCGCTTTAGTTTTGAAAGAACTTAGACTGGTGGCGGCTGTGAGAGTCTCCGGTATATTGTTCGAGTTGTGGGGTGCTCGGTTAGAGGAGGTGAAGCGGACGGATACTTTGCTGAACTTTGGTACATGGGGAAGTCTGTGGAAATTGTACATTGGTTTTTATCCTTTAGCTCTTGTCAGAGTAACTCAGCCTGTTGATTGGGTCTGATTACCCAACTCCTCCAGCGCTCGCTGACCTGTAATTCATGGGAATTCAACATATGATCCCGGAGTAGATAACAATGGGTTATATGTGTACCCATTATGTATAAATATCTTAACTGTACACATTTTGCCATTGTTTTGCTCCTATTGCTCTTTGACATTACCTGTTAAATACTCTATATAAGGTGTTTGTCGGTTGCCTGTAATCCACGGGTGGCCATCCCCAGTCCTCAAAGGCCACCAACAGGTCAGAATATTCCTGCTTCAGCACAGGTAGCTCAATCAGTGCTGAAGCAGGGATAGTAGCAGGTAGAGGAATAAACCTCAATGTTCGGCGCTACTAGCCCAGTAGACAAGCGTGCATCGCGCAGGTGCATAAGTATTAACCCTATCCATACCGGAGTCCGGAACCTTGAACACCAGGCAAAACTAGCTGCAATGAATAATACCCCTACGGTAATCACATAGAACGGGAACAGGCTGACCACGGCGATCGTGAGGTCCCCCGACGGGAACCAGCAGACCCCCGAAATGCCAAACAAATCCCCTAGTGATATGAAATACGCAGCCTTTTTAAACAGTCAATGAATGGGGTACTCACAAATTCATACACAGGTAAATCCAAGACATCCGGTATTCAGCAGCGTGCATCCACAGGTAAATCCAAGACATCCGGTATCCAGCAGCGTACATCCACAGGTAAATCCAAGACATCCGGTATCCAGCAGCGTGCATCCACAGGTAAATCCAAGACATCCGGTATCCAGCAGCGTGCATCCACAGGTAAGCATAACAAAGTAGAAGAAAAAAAAACTGAGAGCACAGCAAAAAGTGGAGAACTGGAGGCCAATGAAAAAATAACAAAAATTTATTGTAATATAACCTAATTAAAAAGAGAAACCACTAACGCGTTTCCGCCAGGGGCGCTTTATCAAAGAGTTTTGATAAAGCGCCCCTGGCGAGAAACGCGTTAGAGGTTTCTCTTTGTAATTAGGTTATGTTACAATACATTTTTGTTATTTTTTCATTGGCCTCCAGTTCTCCACTTTTTGCTGCGCTCTCAGTTTTTTTTTCTTCTACTGAAGCAGGGATAGCCTGAAAACCTGACCTGTTGGTGGCCCTTGAGGACTGGAGTTGCCCTACCCCTGTTCTATTCCATTTGGAGTAAAAGGCTTTTTATGGACTAATTGCACCCTGAATAAGGGACGTGATTACTTTTATTGTCACCGTTGGCTGCAAGAATTCTGGAAGTGAATTCGTTTGTGCAGATCGTCTCCTGCAGACCTGCCCGCAGTGCCCCCACTCCTCCTGAACGCACTCATTATTCTACAGGTGGAGAAGCGCTTTTTAACAGGAACTCTCATGCAAATGGAACATGTTATTCTTTTATGTTCTTAAAGGTGCAGGCGCTGCCAAACAGAACAGCAGCTGTGAGAGCGCACCGAAAAGCAAAGAATTCGGATGTGTTTAGAGAGAAAACAGTATCCATTCTAAAAGTTGTCAAACCTACAAATTTACAATTTTCAATGGAAGCTGTTTTGGGCATATTTGCAGTAAGTTGCATATTTATAATGTGTGTGAAACGATTCTTCATTGTGTGATCATCCCCTCCTTTAGGCACCGAGCAGTACAGTGAGTACACTGGCTATGCAGACTCCTACAAATGGGATCGGATTCATAAAGACGAGACTCCACGGTAGGGTCATCATTCTCTGCCTCCTAATGATATCTTTGTCACCTTGTGACGTGTCAATGGGAATTATTTGGTTTCATTGTGTTTCTTGGTTTCAAATCAGCATTACCCGTTTGCCACCTTTACAATTAAATGTTTGTCTTTTATTATTTGTATTTGAATAGCCTTTGTAAATACTAAAACCATACACTCAAATGTAGTTATTGTACACTATTATTATTCAATTATTGTTATTATTATTCAGTGCAAGGATCTTTAGATTGTTTTTCTGACATCCCACACCAATAAACTCTCCCGGGTTAGTTCCCTGTGCAGGGAATGGGGGGGAAATAGGGATGTGGCCATTTCACACCCATGATAATGCAAACTGCTGCATCCTCTCCTACTGCCCCTGTCCTTTGTGGACTAAAGCAACAATAACATTGCAGAATGATTGCCCGGCCCTGTTAACAGACCCCATGTCATTGTGGATAACTGCGTTTCTCCCCCTAACACAGGGACGAATGGCAGAGACGCACTACGGAAATCGTTGCCATTGATGCGATTAATTTCCGACGCCCCCTCGATCAGTTTGCTCCGGAGAAGATCGGGAGGGAGCTGGACAAGGCACGTGACCGTTTTCATTTCCCAGTTCTTGAGGTTTTGTTCATTTTTAAAGAAGCAGTTTCCTCCAAATGGATTAAAAATAATAATAAATCTTCCCTTATCTGTGTCCCCCCCAACGTTTGGGGTCCCCTCAGTTTCATAGTTGTATTCTTTTTGTGTGCCGATTTGGACATAGTTTCCGAACATGGCCGCCGGATCACCAATAGAAAGGGGAGACTTCATCTCTCGATGACGTGGCTTTTCAATCGGCCTCGTGACAAAGTTCTGACCCTGCCAACATTCTGTGTCCATCGGGCAGTTGTGTCTGTACGGGGGATGGGTTCCTGGATACCACTGGTCCACAGACCAGCTCTAGGGGACCCCCTTGTTCAGGTATCGGTTATAAAAAGGAACTGCGCGGGTTGCTGCTGTAAGCATTAAAGTAGCCTGCGCACATCTACGCTGGATTTAGCAAGTCAAGTCATTGTTATATTTACTGGAGAACAATAATGTTTTTAGTTTGTCTAGTAGAAGAAAACTTAGCAGTTGAGAAGTGTGCAGTTCTACTTAGGATTGCTTTGTATTGCTGCATGTTGGTTTTCAAATGTAATGTGATTTTATGAGATCTTGGTTGACATTTATTTTAATAGTAGAGTAATGCATGGCATTATTCTCTGGTGATGAGTGTAAACTTCTATTCCAGGTAAGCCAGGTTGCAGAAATACTCTATACCAGGGGTAGCCAACGCCAGTCCTCAAGGGCCACCAACAGGTCAGGTTTTCAGGATGTGCCTGCTTCAGCACAGGTGTCTCAATCAGTCATTTTTCGACTGAGCTACTGATTGAGCCATCTATGCTGAAGCAGGGATATCCTGAAAACCTTACCTGTTGGTGGCCCTTGAGGACTGGAGTTGGCCACCCCTGTTCTATACCATAGTAGTAGAAGAAAGAAACAGAGTTCTAGGTATCAGTGATTCTGAGCCATAGATGAAGAATAGCAATGTATGTGACAATAAATACATCAGTGAGTATCTGTTGTAACCCATGAGTGAATGTGAGCTCAGAGTAAGGGGATAGAGGTGTGTGTGTGTGTGTGTGTGTGTGTGTGTGTGTGTGTGTGTGTGTGTGTGTGTGTGTGTGTGTGTGTGTGTGTGTGTGTGTGTGTGTGTATACACACACACACACACACACCTCTATCCCCTTACCCTGAGCTCACATTCATACACACACACACACACACACCTACCTTGTTCTCCTCCTGAGTGGACAAACCAGCCCTGGAGCACAACGTGCAAGATAAACAATCTTCTTCACAAAGTCTTGTGACAGATGTGGGATAATAGAATAGTAATCACAGTTTGATGAAGTCTGGTTCCAGTGCGGGCCTCACGCTCACAACGAAGCACAAAACAACTTTCATTTAATGGGTGACAACTTGGAAAGGGCAAGGTGAGTCACTAACGCGTTTCGCGCTTTGCGCTTTGTCAAAGAGTGTTAGGGGGGCTTACCCTTCCTTTTCCATGTTGTCACCATTTAATTAAAGTTGTTTTTAAACCGAGCTTTTGTATTGTAGCCCCCATTTTTGCCTGCTGTGCTCCGCTTTTTCTCACCTGTTTTGATCCTCCATAGTAGGATTGTAGAGAAGCACACACCACTTCTATGGGGCAGACACCTTTTAATAGTTCAAGCCGTAAAAAAATAAATAAGAATCACACGCACTCACAAATGGTAGCGCGTCACTAAGTGGACAAACACGGAGCTGTTGCTACAAAACCTCCTTCCGTGCTGTCCTTTCTCTGCGTGTCACGGTGGATGATGCTCCGAGCTGACGCACTTGCACTCACTACCAGGCTCAGGCAGGTGGCGCCATGTTGTCCTAGCAACATATGGGGAGACCCCACAGTGGCCACTCCACCATATAGATCCGTCCCTCGTGTTCCCCAAACGTTCCGTTCGTGACCTCGGGCTAGCAGGAGTAATTACAGTAACACCGTATTACAATTAGAATGGTCTTTTTGCCTAAAGCAGCAATTACTTTTATTGGGAACATAACCCACCTCCCTGTGTTCCATTTATTCCACAGCAGAGTTTGTAATTAGTGTTTTTTCTTGCATTTAACTACACCCAGGTCACTCAAATACTGTGATTTATTCCTTCCACTGCTATATGTATTTGTTTATATAGTTTCTTGCCGTCATTTCAGTTCCTTGGACGTAACTTCCCTGGTTAGGCAGTCATAAAGCCGTGTGGTTTGTTCATATGAATCACTGGAGATATATTTGGCACACATCTTACTTGAAAGAACAAAATCAATGGCCGGTGCTCACTGAATCAGGGAGTGTCTTGCAGATCCCATGTAGTAGCAAAGTAGAAAAGACCTCACCTTCAGAGACTGCATGTGCAGTTGAAACGTTGGACTTTTTAAATCTTCTTTTTGCAAAGCCCGAGTGCCAGGATCTTCTTCTTTTCTATTCTGATTTGTTCATATGAAACAAGGATCTATTCTGGGGCATTTTCTACTTCAAAAGAAGCTAATTAGAGAGTAGTTTGGTACAAGTTAGGCGTTCTGTGCGATCACTTATTCTTCATGTAGATGGTGCTGTAACTTTCAAGCGTCTCCTTTGAAATTAGGAGCCAATGGATTTAATGACCATAAAATAATGGTTGCATCTTCTACTTTTTCTATCCTTTGTGGACTAATGCAAAGCAAAGATGGTGCATGCATCGCTGTTCATAACATTGTTGTGCTCAAGTCCCTGCTCTGCAGAGCTTACAGTCTTATTTCCCAGGCTGGCAGCTGTTGGCTGCCTCATTTGGCCTTGAGTCGGTAAGCACATGGATCAGTGGGAGAGCAGTGGTTTTGCTGACCTCTTGCAATTAAAAACCTCATAAATTACTTTTTAAACAAAGCCAGGTTACGTTATATACAAGGTATTGCACCCCAGGTCCTCACTCTGTGCCCTGAAAAACTAATTCAAACGCCATTGTTGATCAGTCCCCCCGTTTTGTTGTTGTTGCATCGTTTGAATAGCGGTTTTTATTTATTTATTAATCCTTGCTTCAGGTGATAATTTGGACCAATGTAAAATGTAAGAGCCCTCCCTGATAACTCACCAGGAATAGTACAATTACATTTTCAAGCTGTCACTTTGGTTAAGACAAATTTTGTTTTGAGAACTTACATTCCAGGTGTAACATCACATTGATCATCCAAAATGGTAATAAAAAAGGAAAAAGAAAGAAACCTTGAGTTAGGAAGGAGGGATGTTGGCAACAGATTCATTTTGAAAACACTCCTGACAGTTTAATTGGGAGTGCAGATTGCTTAACTGTGAGTATGTTTGAAATCGGCCACAAGTATTCAGTCATCCCTACGAATTATATATGGAGTCTGCGTTGGTTTCTTTATGCAGACTGGGGATGGTTTGCAATGGATTACTTTGCTACATTACGAGCTATGACAGAACACAGAGTTAACAAGTCCACATTCCATTAAATAAAATCCCTTTGGGGAAAATAAGTTGTCACTCCAGAGAGTTTTGACAAAGCTTTGCAAGTGGTGAACCTTTTCTTCATTAAGCAACATGACTGAGTCTTGGCTTTATTTGAATAATAACAACACAATTTGTCAGTTTGTCCAACCTCGCTATGTGATCACAAATAATCGGAGAGATCTATATTTGAAGAACGTTGTCAGTTCGTAAAAATAACTTTTATGTAGCATTAGCAGTAAATGAGTATATAATCATATGTTGAGATTGTAATATAGCCTTTTAATGGGGATCGAGGTGTAATATTTGAATAATAAGTCTATAAATAATTTGGTGGGCATAGTGTCCGGTTCTTCTTTATACAACCACATTCATGCTCAACAAGCCCCGCCGAGCTGTCATTTATAATTAAACACAGTCAATGAATTAGAGTGTCTTATAGCTTTATAAGGAGGTGCCAAAATGGTACGAAAATAATCCTCTGAGTGCAATCTCCATAACATAGCACAGATCAGCTATATCAGATTTTAAACGGCGTTGTGTGTTTCAGGTAATTGAGTATTGCGTATTGAACATTGACATAAAGCAGAACAGTTGGATATTGACTAGTGGCTCTCGAATAAAGAGCAGCATATACTTCACTTAGAAATGTTTTATTTTTCATGAAGACGAAAATGAACTTGACCTGTGAGCGATGTCCCCTGACTACTACAGTTCATGTAGCATTAGCATGTCATCCGCCAGCTTTCATACTCATTAGGAGGATGGGATGTTACAAACGGGCTGGTTAAGGATACTGTTATCCGTAAAATGTTTCATACACCAATGGCTCTTGTAGCAAGATAACAATGAGCAGGAGAATTCGGCTCATAAGTGCATGTTTTCTTTTATTAATACAGGCCTTCTGTGGTTTCTACCGACATGGAGTTCCTCCTAAGAACCTGTCTGCGGTGGCTACAGGCAACTGGGGGTGTGGCGCATTTGGCGGGGATCCAAGATTAAAAGGTGGGCAGAGAACATCTTGCAAAATAAAATGTTTAGAAACCAGTACAACAAAGTTGTTAATTTTTTTGTTGGTTAGGTTCCCTGGACAGCCTCCTCCCATCAGACATGTCTCATAAAATGTCAGAAATGCAATAAGAACATCATACATAAACCATTATTATGAATATAGAATTACTGCTTCAAGGGGCTCACTGTGAATTATTTAGTGGTTGGTGTTGAGCGAGTATGGAAAAAGCAAAGAACACGAGACCCATATTATGTGTAGCTGGGCGAATAAGTAAATAGATGGGCTTTGTGTTTACACAAGGCTTGCAGATGGAGGCGGGTACAAGAGTGGTGGAAAGTGAGAAGATCATCAATTAAATCAGGCCATCAGAGACTAACAGGGCATCTAAATCTCCATATAGTGCACGATATATAAGAGGATATTAGAGAGAAGATTTTTCAAAAAGGGGAATAGCTGTGCAAGGCTTTGGCGAAAAGAAGTCCTGACAAGGAGGATAATCCGGTTGAGCTTTGAGTGAGATGATTGTAATTGTAGAATTGTTAGTGCATTGCAATGAATCTGGAAGGCGCATGGTTGCCAATCATGAAATTGTTCTAATGGTCCAGCTGAAAAAGCAGCCTGTTTAGGGGAGTGAAAGAAGCTTGGATAACATTACTGCCACCTGGGGTTTTGAATTTGGTGATGAGATTAGCTTTCAGTCACTGAATTATAAGTGATGGGAATAAATCTGAAATCAAAAGTTCTGTATTTGTGTCTTTCGGATAGAGGTTGTATTTGAAGTCAAAGGTCACATTATGGGAGTGTAGAAAGATGAGGTAACATAAGAGGTCCCAGAGGGACACTAGCAGACATGAAATGGATGAAGAAGAAAGGTCAAAGTGACACTTATGAAGCAGCGGGGCAGGTAGAAGATGGTATGGAAATAGGCCCTTATCTGGGCCAACGAGAGAAATGAGCAGAAGAGTAAAGTCAATGAGCCGAAGCAGAAGGTCAAAGGTAATATACACTGGAATGTTATATATTAAAGACAACCTTGTGAAGGTCGTGTGACCTCATGATGCTTTGTCTCATATATTTAAATTGTAGTTGCAGAGAATCTCTGCCTTTTATTGTTCTAGTATGTACTTTGACGGCGCTATTAAAAAAAAACAAAGGTAAGAACTGTGCATATGAGCATAGGGTGTGGACGTGGTAAAATGATGACTTGAGTTGAATGAATAAGACTTCTAGAATAGAAAGACAGAAATTAACAGCATGTGATATTTATCTAGCACACCCAATATGTGCACTGTATGTATCCTCTACGGTGTACTGCAATCCATGCATATTGGTTTGGGAGTTTGCCAAGGACTGTGTACTGCAGTCCATGCATATTGATTGGTTCGGGAGTTTGCCAAGGACGGTGTATTGCAGTCCATGCATATTGGTTTGGGAGTTTGCCAAGGACTGTTTACTGCAGTCCATGCATATTGGTTCAGGAGTTTGCTAGGGACCTTCCAATGGGGCCAATCTGATTATGCTCTGGAGCTACTAATCTGATAACTCCTGCTAAGCACACGCTCATTCCTCTCCCCGCATGAGAACAATATTGGGCCATTACTATAGGTCCTAACTATATAGGGCACGTTCCTCAACGGAAAACAATAAACAGACAGGACATTCGTAAAATGCATATCTATATACTTAAACATATTTACAGGACTCACAGTGAGGCCCTCTGCAGAACTCTAAGGAACCTGCTTCTAGAACATTTGGTGGAGCTATATGTACCCATCTATCTCCCTATGGTGACCTCACTGGTCACAAGACATCCTACATTACATGAAGGGGTAAGGGGCATTACCAGGGAGAACCCACCCAGTTAACCCATTAGGGCTATAGATGCTTTTGTTAACCATCTCTCATTAGTTCCATTTAATTGTATTCATGCTAAAATGCCATGGTGGACTGTTATTAAAAGGATCTTTTTAGGCCCAGAACAGTTTCCCCATCTGCTCCTTTTACTTTCGGGTATACAAAAATGTCTGCTTTTTAATTTTAACATAGAAAAACAGCAAGGCACGTTGCTGGGGATTCATATAGGGTCTGTGGTGATGGAGAACCCATTTTCATTGTAACAGAGGAGCTTGTGCAGGAGGTCAGGAGCGCTTCATTCCTGGTAAACTGTTCAAAGCTAAAGAACAGTGTAAGGGCTTAGTTTTGCATTATTTCAGGTTCCATTGGGTGGCAGTTTCGTCGTTCAGTGCATCAAATGATTCAGCCTGTAAGGGTTGATTCTTTTAAAACAGAAGAAAAGCTCCCGATGCTCGTACGGGGTCTGATTTAAGCTTATTAAAGGTGATGTTGGTTAACATTGTTATGGAGGTTACTGTGGTGCACAATACAAGCTGTTTCTGGTCCATTACTGCGCTGTGTTACTGAGCTGTTTGTATAAGACACAGATATTGCAACTTGACGTTATCTGTAAATAATTTGTGCTGATTGTAATTGGCACAGAGAGAGGCAAAGGAATCCACTTTCCCCAAAGCTCTCCGTCAGTGATCATTATTGTTTGATTATTTTGACATTTTCATGGTGCCCTAATCCAGGGAATGGCCAACTCCAGTCCTCAAGGGCCACCAACAGGTCAGGTTTTAAAGATATGCCAGCTTCAGCACAGGTGGCTCAGACAAAGACTCAAATCTCCACCTACAGATGCAGCAGCCGTTATTCGAACATATCACGGAGCTGTTTTCGTGTGCGCTGATGTACTCCACGCGGCCAATCACGCGGTTGATTTGTTTGAATTTCATGGATTACAATTTTCTTTAGGTGCAATTCTTCGCGTTTCCGTAGCAGAAATGAATGAATTGTAATGTGTACAGTACAGTACTGTGTCAATTTGCAGGTGTTTAAAAACCAGAACACTAAAATGCCATTTTCTGCACTCGATAAAACACGAGTCAACATGCGGTAATGACGCGCCATGACATGGGTATTCACAGGTATATACAACACGTGGTAATGAAGCGCCATGACATGGGTATTCACAGGTATATACAACACGTGGTAATGAAGCGCCATGACATGGGTATTCCCAGGTATACACTACGAGGTAATGACGCGCCATGACATGGGTATTCCCAGGTATACACTACGAGGTAATGACGCGCCATGACATGGGTATTCCCAGGTATACACTACGAGGTAATGACGCGCCATGACATGGGTATTCCCAGGTATACACTACGAGGTAATGACGCGCCATGACATGGGTATTCCCAGGTATACACTACGAGGTAATGACGCGCCATGACATGGGTATTCCCAGGTATACAACACGTGGTAATGAAGCGCCATGACATGGGTATTCCCAGGTATACAACACGTGGTAATGAAGCGCCATGACATGGGTATTCCCAGGTATACAACACGTGGTAATGAAGTGCCATGACATGGGTATTCCCAGGTATATACAACACGTGGTAATGAAGTGCCATGACATGGGTATTCCGAGGTATACACTACGCGGTGATGACGCGCCATGACATGGGTATTCCGAGGTATACACTACGCGGTGATGACGCGCCATGACATGGGTATTCCCAGGTATGCAACACGTGGTAATGACGCGCCATGACATGGGTATTCCGAGGTATACACTACGCGGTAATGACGCGCCATGACATGGGTATTCCCAGGTATATACAACACGTGGTAATGAAGTGCCATGACATGGGTATTCCGAGGTATACACTACGCGGTAATGACGCGCCATGACATGGGTATTCCTTGGTATACAACGCATGATTTGTTCGAATAACGGCCGCTGCATCTGTACACCTCTGGTAATATATTTGTAAATATGTACAATAGAAAATGTTCAGGAGTAATTGGATGTGAGACTTGTATGCTTATGCAGATTCGGTTAATTATAATTTGACTTAGAAATGGAGACAATGAAGCCCTGCTAAATAAATGGCTTGGTTAAGTAGTGTAATTTGAGCATTATGATTGTTTTGTGATCCTTACACCTCAATCTTGTGAGTGATGAGGAGTAATTGATAAACCTTTTGAGTCTCGTCTAAAATGTCAGTTCTTCACTTGTTAAAAGTAAGCGGGTATTTATAATTGTGGCCAGGGGCGCAGACAGCTTCCTCAGGGCCCAGAACTAAAGTTTCCACTGGGGCCCCACCACACACGTGTCAGCGGCCTTGCGAGCACCCCACACCCTGTTTTCTCTTACACTCTCCCCTTCTCACAAACCACCTCGCTCTCACACAGTCCCGCAATTCTCCCTCTCTCTTCCTCCCCCATATATTTCCCCCCCCCCTCCTCACAGTCCATAACCCCCTCCCTAATATACACACAATAAGCCTTCCTCCCCAAACACACACACACACTCACTAAACCCCCCCCAACCACAATATAAGCCCCCCTCCCCCCACACACACAAGCCCTCAAAACACAAACAAAAATAAGCCCCCCTCCCAAACACACGAACAATCCCTGTCCCCCTCTGGGAGGGTAAGGGGCTTGGGAGGATGGTACAACGGTGGCCTGGGGGCTTACATGGGGCCCTTGAATGGGCCTGCTGGAACA
Source organism: Ascaphus truei (assembly GCF_040206685.1). NCBI lineage: Eukaryota > Metazoa > Chordata > Amphibia > Anura > Ascaphidae > Ascaphus > Ascaphus truei. Next base: position 9,883,896 of record NC_134490.1, on the reverse strand, counting down.
GTATTGCAATACACAGCCGAGCCCTGCAGGCCCATCGAAAGGGGCTGGGGAAGGGAGGGATAGATGGGTGGTGTCGAGCAAAAGGGAGGGCCCTTCAATCCTGCAGGAGGGAAGGGAGGGGGGTGGCAGCAGCCAGGAAAGGGAAGGGCCCGTCTTGTCTGTAGAGAGGAAACTGTAGGGTTGCCAGCTGGGAGACCGGGCCCCTTGACTGGCCGGGCCAGGGACAGCAGTCCTGGGTGTTCCCCTCCTGTCAGTGTCCCTGATTGTGGCTCCCCAACGATCTTCATGTAACAGGATTATTCCTTGATAAAGTAAATAGGCAGATAGATGCAATAGATGACATATTGGCTTAGCTGTAACGATATCTGAGCTGTAGTCAGGCCATGGGTATCTAACACGTCCTTATTTAGAACTGTGTGGAACAGTCCGATGCATAAACTGCACTAATTATTCTGCATAGGAAAGTGGTTTCCAACTTTTTGGGGGTTTAAGGAACCCTATCTTAAATTTTGAGGGACCCCAACCCCCTCTAGTAGCACGTCTGAGATCAGATGCATTGTAAATTCTTCTGTATTTGGTACAATTTTAAAATGACCTGAAAATTACAGGGAACCCTTTAGGGATGCCCGGGGAACCCACGGGTTCCTAGAAACCCTGGTGGAAAAACACTGGCGTAGGACATGGCGCAGAGGTCGAGATTTATCAAAGTGTGATCCGGGGAAACTCCCATTCAAGCCAGAACCGGCGGAAAACACCTCATAGGGCTTTTCCTAAATATCGGGTTATCCCTAAATAAATATCGGGCTTCCCTAAATCCCGCCCATTGAGTTCACATTTACATCTTTGCTGCACGAAGAGAATGGGTTAACTGCTCTGGGGAGGCTGGTTTTGTGCTAAAAAGAAGATTGTTCACTAGAATTATGAGATCAAAACACTTGCAATTTCTTTTTTCCCCACTACATGTTTGAGTGGTTAAGTGAGCCACTGATTGCGCCACCTGTGCTGATGCAGGGATATCCTTAAAACCAGACCTGTTGAGGACTGGAGTTTGCCACCCCTGCATTAGATGCTGTGATCGCTACAAATCAATATGTACAATAAATGGGTAGCCAATATAGAAAGAAGCATATATAGTATTACATTTTTCTATATAGCTATTGATTATTCAGAGTCACACAAAGGATTTCTCAATGTAAAGGGAATGTTGTAGAAGGCAGTGGGATCCTTAGCTTCCCCTGCCAGATTGGGGACAATTCTTTTGGAATGTTTTTGCCACAAGACATTTAACAAATCTCCCAAAGTCGTGTACTTTTTTTTATCGAGACTTGCGGGTCTTGATTTTTAAGATGAATACATTATTAGTAAAGTATTTTATAACCGCTGTGACACCGAGCAGAAGAGTAACTCGCCGACGGCCGGTTTGCCGCCATTAACCCTTTGACGACCAGAGGGGGATCGCAACATATTACCTTTGCAGGCTGCTCTGGAAGCGGAAAAGTTGTATTTTCTATTTTTCAGAGTTGGGGCACTTTGATCATTTTTAAGCTGAGCAATTACGGGGTCCAAAATATATTGGGAATACCTCTCCCATTTATTGCCTCCCTATATTAATAATGGAGGAGAGAGAAAAAAGAGCATTTTCATGTAACTCTCAAAAATAATGCCCCTTCCTATTGGTAGTGTGGGTAGGGTGTGGATGACAGCTGTGGGTGCCTAAGTTGTTCCTGCATTCAGTTAGCACCATCTATGAGATGCCGCTGAATTGTTCTCTTAATTACTTTGGCTAATTGGCAAGAAAATAACCTTTCAAGACTTCCAGCAGTGACCTCGTTATTGGAGAGACAACTAAATCAGAAAACTCGCCTATTCAACCAAGCGTTTACATTGTCCTGGGTGCCCATGACTTGCTAAACTACAACATCTTTTTATATACACTATACATGTTACTCCTGCTTCTGCTGATTAGATTGTAAGCTCTTCGGGCAGGCACTTGTTTCTCCTAATATTACATTTATGTCTTGATGCACATATCCCATATATACATACAGTATATACGTATAATGCATTGCAGGCTTTAACCCCAGTGAAGGAATCCAGCAGAATGCTACATGTAACCAAGGGGTTCTCAACCCCAGTCCTCAAGACCCCCCCCAACAGATCCGGTTTTAAGGAGAATTCTGCTTCAGCGCATGTGGCTCTTGAACCACCTGTGTTGAAGCTGGGATATACTTAAATCCTGACCTGTTGGGGGGGGGGGGGGAGGTCTTGCAGACTGGAGTGGAGCCCCCCTGCTCCAACTACAGCTCACTGAATATCTGCTCATACACGGTGCCTTTTATTTGCCGCCATGGAGTAGTTGGTAGCCACAGATAAAGCCGCCTGTCCAGTCCGGAAACATGCTGAATTACAGCTTACTTTGTCGCCTTGTTTCCCCTGCAGCATTGATACAGATCCTGGCGGCCTCTGAAGCAGGGCGTGACGTGGTATATTTCACCTTTGGAGACCCCACGTTAATGGCAGAGATTTACAGAATGCACTCGTTACTTTCCAGTGAAAACAAAACCGTTGGTAAATACTTTAATTTGCCGTGATACTTTTGTTTATTTTTAAATGGCCACTGTTTCAGATGTGACAAGAAATGGCTTATAACTCCGATCTGATCGCTGCAGCTTGCTTTCCCGTAAAGATTTTCCAGGACTGGTGGCCTTTCGTGGTTTTAGTAAGAATCCGCAATTATTTTTATTAACAAATGAACAATAAGCTATTTGAACACGGATCAGCCTTAAAGTGGAGAACAGACATGTAAACGTGGCTAGATACTCGCAGGACTCTTATGAAATATTCACAGTTTATTCCAAGAATGTGCGTTTCGGTTCCTGTCCTCCCCAGGGCTTCTCTTGGAATAAACGTTTGTATATTTTTCCTGAGTGCTTGATCGCATGTATATGAGTCTTTTTGTGTGTGTATGAGTATTTGTCACGCACACAATCTCTCTAAATGTGCGTGTGTATCTGATGCACGTCTTACACACACAGCTTGTCGCAATATGTGCACTGTCTCCGGTACCTCATACTGTACATACTAACCCTTTTGCCTCATTTCTTCCTGTTTCCAGGTTACGTTTACAAGTTGTTGTTGAAGTATTATAATGAAGTATGCAGAAACAGTTCTACGTCCCGACCGGATACGAAGCTGTATGATTTTATATACAAAGCCATCAAATCCTGAATGATTCTGGAGTCTGGAAACCAAAGCAAAAAAATAAATTTGCTTCAACTACAATAATCTGTTTAAATTGCTGGGTGTAACATATGGATTAGTATAGCCTGTGTACATAACGGTGCACCATAGTCCTATGTGCTTTATATACAATTATAAAATCCTTTTAGGGCTGTGTTTCTATTGTTTGATTGTTAGGGTACATGCATCTTGATTGAAAGGAATTTTTTTTGTATCCATTTATTTTTCTTTTTATTGCAGAGTTCGTAATTATTTTAATAGGTTCTATACAGAGACAAAAGTCTGTTTCATGCCAGCGTGAGTATATCCATAAGACTGTGTTTATAGCTGCTGATGCGTAAAACCCCATCAATGCGGGAGTGATACTCTGATCATGCTCCGTAGTACAGGTGTGATACTCTGATCATGTGCCGTAGTACAGGTGTGATACTCTGATCATGCTCCGTAGTGCCGTAGGGACTAGCAGGGCTTTTCTCTGATGTTGCTTGTCCCTCTAACAATAGCAGTTAAACCTTTTTGTCCAGCAAGCCAAAGTTAAGGCTGGATTTGCACATGATGTGGAGTTTTATAATTGGTTTAGGATGCACCATCTGACTGTTCCGAATAAAACATTCTGCCTCTATAAATAAAAACAAAAAACAAGTTTCCTTATTCCTAAATCTATATTTAATTAAAGTGCTAGCCTAAACGTCAGAATGGAAGGTATGCATGGTGCATTGATTAATTGTTGGACAATGCCAATACTAATTCACACATACATGGTACAGCAACTAATACTACCCCTGGTGAGCTCATTCTGGCAGGTCCACAAACCTGCCTTTCCCCATGATCTCTTGGCATACAATGCTTCCACGGCAGCAAGGGATTCTGGGTAAGTGACATACAAATGTGAATAATGTGTCACCGTTTGCTTTATGTCCATTTTAACATGGACTCTTGTAAGCTTATGCCTGCCGTATTGCACCGTTTTTTCAGCACAGCATGTCAGAGGCTGATCGGGGGGGTGCGGTGGACCGGTGCTGCAGCTTCCTGACCACATGCAATACTCTCCATCCTCCTGTCGGCGCCGGGATCCAACTTCCGACTGACCGGAGGAGGGAGCTTGGGAGTTCCCAGACCGGCAGGACCGCTAGGTGTGTGTGTTGAGATGGGAGGCGGGGGGAGGTCTTACCTTCTCCAGAGCAGCCCTCCTCCAGCAGCGTCGCGTTGTCATGGCGATCCGACATCACATCACGACGTGTTGCCATGACATGATGTCTCAACGCTGCAGAAGGAGGGTCGCTCTTCAATGAATCGCCCGGGCCGGCAGTTAAGTACAATTCGTCCCTGCAGCCTGGGTTAAAGAAGTGCATGGCCAGTAAACGTACGGTACTCACGGGCAACTGTTTTTACTTTTTTGGGTGTGATGCTGGGTTACTGACTATGCAAAGTGGCTACAGGTAAAGGAAGTTATACAACCTTTCTAGGTCCCAGCACTCGTGTGAATAACAAATCAAATGCCAAAAGATATGGAAAAGTAATAATTTTACTAGAAAAAAAAAAAAGATTGTTCATTTAATGGGTAGTAATTGATCATTGTAGGCACAGTGCAGGTACAATGAATAAATAAAATATAACAAAAGGGACGTATACAGGGGAGAGGGGATACAATGCAAGTGAAAAGGGTACACAATGGAAGTGAAAAGGGGGGCAACGTTTCGGGGGGTGAGCCCCTTCTGGCCCATTATGTTGAGTAAAAAGTGACAAAAACCCTCCGCCGTACATACATGGTAAATCTTAGGTCGCGTCCACAGTGCGCGCTCGTGAGCTTCGGCGCGGCTGGCTTATCGCGAGGCAAAGTTTTGTTTTTTGTCTTTGTCTCTCGACATGTGAGTGGTTCGGCCAATGAGGGCGAACCAGCTCCGTGATGTCATCGGCCACGCTTTCAACATGCCTCCCCTTCGCGACTCAACCTAACTTTTTTTTTTTGGTTATTAATTTCACTGCATGTCCCTGTAATGGAAATCTTATGTTTATTTTGTCAAAGCGTGTGGAAATAGGCTTCTCGAAGAGAGGGGAGGCCCCTGGCTGAATGTAATATAGATGCTTGTACAGATGCAGCACATTGGTCTGGGATGTAACATTATAGGGGGTTATCTGGGAAATACAGTATTGCTCAACACAATGAAGCTAGTACCTCTGTTGAATTGGGGTGTTGAGGGCCCACAGGAGGAAAGATTGTAGAAGCCATAATAAACAAAAAAAAAAGTTATTAAAGGGGATTGCACATGTGAATAGAAGCGTAGACACCTACATGCATTACTTAATTCATCTGTGCATACTGTACATGTGTCCGTGATATGACTCATAGTATAAAACTAGGTAATTAACCTGTTTTCCTTTACCTCTGAAAACCAATTGTGAAAATCTGCCACCTTTTCATTACAATGTGGACTCGAACAGGGGGGGGGGGTGAAATTGTCAGTCCTGTGTGCGCCACCTGTGATGAGATCATGCGTTTTCTGCACAGCCATGCGTGTCAAATAACCAATTACATAGGCTGAGATAGGGACCGTAAAACCCCAAATAATACTTCAGGTGTAAATATTTGCAAACTATTGTCGCAATGACCTTTCAAAAAACACTTTGCTATTGACCACATCCCTATTATTCGTTCAGCTTGGTCCTGTTTGTTGCTGCACTTTTAATGAGTGGGACTTGGTTCCAATAAATGTGTCATCTTCTACAGTAATGTATGACCTGTCTTGGTAGTGGCAGGGCAGTTGTATTCTGTGCACATATTATGTACTTCAGAAGCCTCTTGATGCTTCCTCGCAAGGTTACAGCTGCCAGTGACTCAGCCTCTCATGCAGACTTGAGGACCAGTTGTGTGAAAGATTAATAAGAATGATGCCTTCCCTATGAGGCACTTCAACGTCTCCCCACAGAAATACATTGTGTGGAGCATTTATAGCGGCACAAGAATTGGTAATGAGCACAACACATGTTATATTAGAAGTCTGCGTTCTTATTTTTGTGAAGTGGAGGCTGGTGGGTTAAAGGTGAGGTACCATGTGCCAGACTTACAATGTGTGAGCTAAATAAAAACGTAGCATAGTAACAAACTGATCAGCTGGTGCGTGGAGTCACTGGAAATCCGTACAGAATCGGAGATCTTACTGAAGTAGGGGTGTGTGGGGGAGTGGGGTGTGTGGTTGGGTAGTCGGGTGGTCTATGAAGAGTAAAGTCACGATTATTAAAAGTATATATCGTATGAATGCTTGAGGGAAGTTATACTCCGCACTCATCTTTACAGATTTATACATGATTTACTTGTGGTCATTTATTTATAAAGTGCCTACATACTCTGCAGCGCATCTCTGGTAACGTGGCTGCCTTTATCAAAACAACGTTTTACTTCTAAGTGATCTGGTTGTTGTCCTTCAAACCTAACGGGAAGGTATATTTTGATTGATCTGGTCCTTGAGAGATTCTGCCTTAGTCAGTGTGTTCAGCATCTCCCTGCTTAACATGAATAAACTATCATGCAGTTTGAGCTCAACAGAGGGGCTTTAAGACCAGCTGCACTCAAAGGCAGGGTGGGTGGTGATCTCAGTGTGTGTGCAGGAGGTGATGTTTTGGGATGTGCGCCCCTCTATCTCTGACCTTTCTGAGGATAACCCGCTGATGCTTTACATAAACTGTACTCTCTCAGGTTTACTAATTACTCTTGCAATAATCTTAATGTTCTAAAATAATTAACCTGTTCACTACCAGAAGGGCCAGCAATACTCTGCATTTTGATACTAGCCCTTAAAGGAGCATATGTTCTCCACAAAAATATTTCTACCCACTCCCCCCAACTTGAGCTCCGAGGACACCGTACGTCCCGAGATACCTCCGTAGGGGGTGCCAGTATCCACGCCACAGGTTTAAAGCTCCTGGTCATGTGGGCCAATAGGAAGCCACAAGGGATGATGTCACGGCTTCGTATTGGCTCGCGGGACATTAAACCCGCCATTATGATAGCCCCAACTAGCCCAGCCGGAGCTGCTACCGGCACCCCCTACAGAGATAGGTAAGGAACTCGGGAAGCAGGGTGTCCCCGGAGCTAAAATTAATGCGGTTCAGCCCCTGGAAGACCCCCTGCTTCAAACCTATGAAGGAAAACACATGAAAACAGCAGTGCTGCATCAAGGCATTAAAGTGGTTAAATGCACTTTTTACTTTGTGAACTACAGGCATACCCCGGTTTAAGGACACTCACTTTAAGTACACTCGCGAGTAAGTACATATCGCTCAACAGGCAAACGGCAGCTCACGCATGCGCCTGTCAGCACGTCCTGAACAGCAATACTGGCTCCCTACCTGTACCGAAGCTGTGCGCAAGCGGGGAGACTATAGAGCCTGTTACACATGTGTTATTTACATCAGTTATGCACGTATATGATGATTGCAGTACAGTACATGCACCGATAAGTGGAAAAAGGTAGTGCTTCACTTTAAGTACAGTTTCGCTTTACATACATGCTCCGGTCCCATTGCGTACGTTAATGCGGGGTATGCCTGTATTGCATCTTTCACTTTCTCTCTACAGTATATACTCTCTCTCTCTCTTTTTCTCTCTTTCTCTCCTTATTTCCAGTTAATAGACCTAGTACATAGTATTACCATGTTATTTGGATCTTTTAATGCTACACTGTGTATTTGTCTAAGGCCCAATTCTGGTCTTGCAAATGTTGCAGAATTGAGAAAATACCATGATGTCATATTGATGCAGTACACACAAGTAATAAAACATGTCAGCCTTATTTAAGCATGTGACAGGGTCATTTTATCATTGTATTCCATCTCCAGTAATCTGGACAGCCTTCAAATCCATTGATTTCCTGCAATCGTGTCCTATAACAATGTATTGTAATAATATTTAAGCATTGGTTCAAAATAGCCCTAAGGGAAGGGTCGCATCATGTCCATTGGCTGCAGACTTTGACAGTCTCTTCATTTATTACGCCTTTGACTATTCCTGATGCATTTCCACATTTAATCAGACACAGTTCAAGGTCTCCTCTAACATGCTGCGGTCCAGATCTTGCAACATTTAGCAAAATGACTTCCAGGCAATCTAGCCCAGTAGTAAAGAGGAGATGTTTTGCAGTAAGTCATTTGACATCAATAGCTGCTGTCATTAGGCAATAACTGGTCATAAAATATGATCGTTTTCTCATAATCTATTCTTGCACGTACTGAGAGTAAATTACCGTTTTGTCTGCTGACATCAGACTTGTTTTTCTTACAAAAACACCTTTATACAGCAACTTCTATTTACGGTAATGACATAAGCCATGGTAAATGTTTTAGATGTTATATAGGCATCTACCTAATTTCCTTCCTGTATTTCCATTTAAATAAATGTGCAATACTCTATTAATAAAGTGATGGAAAATGAGGATGTTTATGATGAACAGAAGGGCTATCTCATGGAAGCTGCCATCTTTAATTTGATCCCTGGAAATATGAATTTGGTTATGTTAATGTTTTTAAAAACTACTTTGGCTTTTTTTTTTTTTTCCTACATAAAGGTGTAGAGGGCGTGAAAAGATACATTTATTTATAAAAATGTTCTACCAGGAAATATTGCATTGTGAGAATACATAGCAGATGAGGTAGAAAAATATATATTTCTCCATTGAGTTGAAACAGTATGTTACATTTAATTGGCTCAGATACTTATAATATATTTATATTGATTCAGAGGAAGGCAAACAAAAAAACTCCAGTGAAACATTTACCAATTAAGTCCCGTAAGGGGGAAAGTAAATTCCTTCCTGACTCCAGCAATCACATTTAGATTTCTCTCTGGATCAGCATTCTTCCTATGTTTAACTTGGCATATCCTTGTAAACCTTTCCAAAAAGATGTCTAACCTTTTCTTAAATATATGTATTGTATCTGCCCTGATAGTCTCCATGGATAATACATTCCTCGTTTTCTTTTACTGCCATTACTATGCAGAACCCTTTCCTCTGCTGGTAGTTAAATCTCCTTTCCTACAAACCCCAGGGATGACCTGTGTCATTTCAACTGTCCTTGGGATGACAAATGTTTTTGTATTGACCTTGAATATATTTGTAAATAGTAATGATGGCCCCTCTTAGATGCCTCTTTTCTAATGTAAACAGTCCTAATTGGTATAGTCTTTTATCATAAGTAAGACATTTCATCCCGTTTATTAATTTGGTGGCTCTTCTCTGCACTTTTTTAGGTTCAATAATATATTTTTGATGGAGTGGGGTCTGAAACTATTCCATATTCAGGGTGTGCTCTTCCTAAGGATTTATGCAATGGCAGAATTCCTTTCTGCAGTTTTATGCAAGATGATATCTTATAAACCCATGTCAGCTACTGCCTGACATTGAGCACTAATACTAAGCCTTCTGTCTACAAGCACTCCTAAATCCTCCATAAATTTTGCCCCATTTAGTATGTAGAAAAACAGCACAGCCAAGATTCACAAAAAAATTGCAGGATCCTGGGCAACTCTAGATGTATTTAATTAGTAGTACAGCTCACAAAAAGGCAGACAAACGCACCTTCACGTTTCGTGCAAGATGCACCTTGATAAAGTGCGTCCTGCACGAAACATGTAGGTGCGTTTGCCTTTTTGTGAACTGTAAACTAATTAAATACATCTAGAGTTGCCCGGGATCATGACATTTTTTTGTGAATCTTGGCTGTGCTGTTTTTCTCTGATTTTCTGGATTTCACACTTCAACGAGCTGCACGCCCTGGGTATGCTGCATGGTCTTGTGTGAGCTGACAGGTAATGGGCATAGTGCCTTTATATTTCCTGGCTCTGCATTTGTATATCTTGCCTTATTGAGAGTCTGATTAGGTGCCACATACTGTGGGAGGTATATGTATACCATTAAGCATCTTCACTATCTCTGCACTTTTTTATTATGGACTGTAATATTGAGGACATTACCATGTTTACCTGAATCTTAAAGACTTATGTAAAGACACTGTTTTGTGACAGAGTTCACATGATTTTGTGCACCATATTTCACTCTACAACACACCATTTAGTATGTAGGCAGGGCCACTGATGGGGAGAGGCGGAACAGTTGTCTTGGGCCCGGGGGCAACAGGGGGCCCAACTTCTGCATCTCGCTGCCGGGCCCCTTATTTACATCAAGCCCTGGCCCTTCCCAGCTCCTGTGGGCCTGCCTCTTTACCACGCCAGGCCTCTTCTCCCCTCTCTTTCGCCGGTGCTGCTTGCAGCTTGCCCTGACTTCCGGATTGGCCCAGCTTCTGGTGTGTACTGGCAGCAGAGAGGCCTAGAGTAGCAGAGAGGCCTACAGGAGCGGGGGCCTGGCGGCGGCAGATCACCAGCAGGGTAAGTGTTTGTGTTGTATTTTGTGTATGGGAAGGGAAATTGTATGTGTATTGCTGGAGGTGGTGGGGGGGGGGGGGATTGTGTGTGTGTGTGTGGCCAGTGGGGGGAGTGGGATTGAATGAGTGGGTAATTAAGTAATAGCGGAGAGAGGGGGTGGAATAAGGAGGTGGAGAGGGGGGAGTGAGAAATACACAGAGAAGGGGGGAGAATAGAGGAGGTGGCTCGTAAGTGTGTGGAGGGGGGGGGGTGCGGGGCATGCAAGGCTGCTGACAGGTAGGCGGGCCCCAGTCAAAACTCTAGTCGTAGGCCCCAGGAAATCTGTTGGTGGCTCTGTATGTAGGTAGCTGTAAGGGAGTCAACGGGTTAAACTCCCTTTACAGGGCAGGAATCTGCACTGGTGTCGGGTTTCCTGCATGTAGGATGTGAAACTCCTGATTGAACGGGATATAAAGCAGGAAATGAGAACCTCAGTGTCACTGTTGGAGGTTCTGTGAGAGGATCACATAGCACAGCACTCCCATCCGCAGGGATCTAGGGTTGTTGACCAGAGGATTTTGCCTGGCAAAAGTGAGGAACCCAAACCCCCACACAGCAGAGAAGCCTGCACAGATAGGGCATGAAAAACTTACTGGGAGCAGCAGGGCTTCACCGCATGCGTTCTAAAGTGCCTGGAGAAATCGGAGATGCCGGGCCAGAACAACAGATGAGACTTTCTATATTGTCCCATGTCTTGCTAATATTATTTTTATATGTTTTGGGGTTGGCAACCAGCTTAGCTGGAGAAACGTTTATTTAGTTTCCCTAAAGGGAATAGGTGTTTCGTTTATGATTTATGTTTTGCCGTAACGAGGCAGTAGCCCCAATGTTTTAGTTTTTTTTGTGGACAATAAAATCACTCAACGTTTGGTTTACCCTAAAAATTGCATGTGTGGAATCTGATCTGACCTCACCTACAGGCTTCTCCATCACAGTAGCATTCTTAATCTTGCTTCCTAAATGCATAATCTTATCTGTATTAAACTTCATCTGCCATTTACTTTCCCAAGCTTCCATAAACTATTAAGATTACTTTGACATGATCTAACCCTCATAAATTCATGTTGACCATTACTAATCACGTTGTTATCCAAAATGTATACTGTACCTAAATATTGTTTCTTAATAAACCTACTTCCCCACTATTGATGTCAGGCTTATAGGTCTGTAATTCCCTGGTTGGGATCTAGCTCTCTTTTAAATAAAAGCTCAACTTCTGCTTCACGCCAATCTTGTGGTATTGAGCCTGTGGAGTCTTTGTAATTATTATTATTCAGTCTGGCTATGACTTAACTGAGCTCTTCACAAAACCTTTGGATGCATGTAATTTGGGGCCAGGTCCTTTATTTACCTGAATTTTAACAAGCTGACAAACACTTCTTCCTGCATTAGCCACATATTAGTTAATGTTGAGGTTGTGGCTTCCTATTGTAATATTTGTGCAATTGGACCCTTCTAGGCATATAAAATGGCACACAATTTTTTTTCCGATTCTCTACCATCTCCTGTGTTCACCAATAATTTGCCTGCCCATCTCACACTGAAGAGTTCCGATCTTCTTTTATTCTAGTCTTTTTGCAGTTAATGTATTTGAAGAAAATTATAGGATTGATCTTTATTTCCATTGCAGTCTTTTTCCCTTTTTGCTAATTGAATTGTCCTTTTGCAACTTTTTGTTGCATTCCTTATAATTCTGAGATGATGCCTCCGTCTCCTCTGACTTTAGATGATCCAAATGCCTGTGCCCTCTTTTCCATTTCTTCCCTCCCCGTTTATTTAGCCACAATGGTTTGTATTTGTTTCTTTAGCATTTATTACCCAACGGTACAGTATACACTTTTAAATATGCGTAGTCCTCTAACAATGTTTTAAAGACAATTTCTGTACTGTGTTTTTCTTGCAAGAAGTTAATCCCAATTTATTAATTGTATTTTATTCTGTGGGTGGCTAAAATCTGCCTTTATCTAAAATTAAGTCTTTGTGGATCCCATATATTACTGCTCATGATAAATTTATATAGAATGAATCCACTTTATGATCACAGCTTTTCCACATGTTCCTTCACTTGAACATTAGTCACTACTTCTACGCTGTTCGATATTACTAGGTACAGTAATGTCCTTTTCCTACTTGGTTTGTCAGTTATTTGAGTCATACAATTGTTAACAAACCCAGAAACCTGTTTCATTTAGCTGTGCTGCTAATCTCATTACTCCAGTCGATGTCTGGAGAATTAAAATGACCTATAAGTAAAACATGATCTAGTTTTGCTGCCTTTTCCATTTGCAAAAGTAGTCTGGCTTTCTCAGCCTCACAAATATTTGGCCGTTTACAGCAGATACCTACTGCCATTTTTATTTTTACCTCCACTGTATATTTCAATCCTAAGAGTCTTTACATTTGTAGCAATCCATTCGTGAACATCTTTCATTATAGTAGGTTTTAAATTTGGATTTCCATACATATCCCTGGCTTCAAGCAAATAAACTCTACTACCTCTTCTATTTGCCCAATCGTATTGCTATTTTCTGACTATTACTTCAAGCTCCCCCCATTTCATCTGCAAGTTGTCTTCATTAGCAAGCATGCACTTACCGTTGTTGGTAGTCGGTGCTATTCTTTTAGATTGTATCTGTCATCTTATCTGCTCCTGCTGTTCTCCCATGGTCTTCGTCTTTATAGGGTTTCTAGATTTAATTTATATGTATTTAATATGGATGCCTCCCTACTTCATAAGCTACCATTTCCCCCACTCCACCTCTGTGACCCATATCTATTTCTCAGTTCCTATCTGGTCTGGCCCATTACTTTTTGTTTATTGATAATAATATAATGATAAACAACAATAACTATTTCATATAGCGCTTTTCTCCCAATGGAACTCAAAGCGCTTCACAATTACAATATAGTGTGCAGTATGCAGCATTGTACGGTACATAGGGGTTTTACAGACACAATCCCTGCCCAGATGAGCTTACAATCTGTTTTTGGTGGCTTAGGCACAGGAAGATAAAGTGATTTGCTTAAGGTCACAAGGAGTTTGTTTCTCATCATCCTCTTGCAATGATAGAGACAAATATAGCTAAGATCAGAATCAAGAAATTCAATGATATATACAAGCAATTTGATCTTTGAGTGTCAAAGGTTTAGCAGACACTTTATGGGTGGTAAACACTTCTGGACTGTACAAAGTACAGCAAAGATGGAGAACCTAAGAGTGCATCTGAATGTCTTTCAGAGGTTCATCAAACCTTCGCCCCATTGTCACTTCATACAGTGGTTATGCTGCAGACAAGGATTATGGGTAGTGACATGCAAATCAGCACACAGAGCTCAGCCGGAGTCGAGTAAAACAATCGATGGAATCGTATGGAGCTGGTATCCTGGCAAGAAGGGTGATAGTCCTGGTCTCCCGTAACAAAAATAAATACTATCAAACCAGGGATCAATTCACCAGACAGAAACAGAGTTTATAAAACTAATTTATTAGAAAAAAAAAAAATATTCACAACTATTTACAGTAAATCAACACACAGACTTACAACTGGGAAACGGGTTACCCTATAGATCTGGGTGCAGGGATCTCCCTAAAGAGTTTTTCCCTGTTCTTCCTGCAATGTCCTACTATGCAGTTACTCCTAGCTTCTTCCCAGCTGCCTCAGCTTTAGATCTCCAAACAAACAGCTATCCAGCTAGGGGTCTCCCTCCCCCCAGGTGTTTGTAATATGACCCAGCCCATGAATGGTGGGTGGAAATGCAACAACAAACACAGTTACTTGAAAAGATCACAGACCACTTTGCAACATTCCAGCTGAACATAACATTAACCCCTGGTTCCTGAAGTGCTGGAACCAGGCTTACAATAAACAAACACACACACACACACACACACACACTGTCACTGTAACTTATGACAAGATATAATATACACCAAATAACTGGGTTGAACTGAACGAGGCTTAGATATAATAAAGTATATTTATTCCTTAGATAGGTGAACACAGCAATATAGTACAATTAACAGACAAGGAGGTAACACTTAGGGGGTTGGGATGAAGAAGTATCAAATAGCAATTCTCCAGCAATCGAGTATCATTCAAGATGTAATCAGAAGACAAGTACTGTAGGGTTGACAACAGTTTATATATCTTTGTAACCCTATTCTTAACATTGAGTACAGGCTAATGGAGAGCAATTAACTGTACCCAATCTCTAACGTGGGAACACAGTTTAATCCATGCCCCCCAGCTAGTTGGCCCATGCGTACTGGGACTCTGAGGGTCTCATTTCTGTAGCCTCACATCTAAATCAGGGGCGTCAGCCAGTCTACCAGATGGGATATCTGGCAGGATACTCTTTGTTTGTAAGTGTGAGTTATAACTCCCACAAACCTCTCCAGCTTCACGCTTCTCCGCCCTCATGTAAACAGTTAGAGTGGCTGAGTCTTTTGATCAGGGCCGGGTTCCTAGACTTTGGGTCGCCCCCCTGACCATTTGCATTCCTTAGTGTGCAGGAATCTTCACGGGCTTTTGTCCCCGCTTTGAAATACACTAGCGTTCTGAATATACACACATATTAAAATAACCGGTTCTGTTAGGTCCAGCGGGTTCAAACTTCCCAGACCTTAATGCCAGAAGTGGGACACTATAGGGTCCAAGTTTCAGCCCACTGCGACCTTTAGAACCGGAGATATACAAATACCACATAAACCATTTCATAGCTTATTATAAAATTCTCCGCTGAAAAGAAATCTCAGTTTTTCACTACATCCCCATTGAAAACAACGGGCTCTGCCGCCATAGGCTTTCAATGGGGAATCTCCGCCATTGGCATCTATGGGAGTCGGCCGCCATAGACTTACAACAGGGATCTGCCGCCGTTGCAGTCTATGGGACTTTTCCACCATAGCCGGTCAATGGGGAGACGGTCGCCATTGAAGTCTATGAGAAAAACTCACGAACCTTTATGGTGGTCCATACTCCGTCGAGTTGGTCGGAGAGGGTCAGGAATGGTTCTGCGGTCATGCCGGAACAGTGACTACAGGCACCCCAAACCATGGCCCTCTGGACCCTCCAGAACCGGAGATATGGGCTTATGATTTTCTGGGTTTCGGACTTAGCCGTTTTCTCCTGCTGCTTCTGCCGCCGCCATTGTAATCTATGGGGTGACCCGCTCAGCCAGCACGACCCTTTGCGGGGGTCCTGGATTCTTGGACCTGGTGGTGGTCAAGTGAGGGGAGGCTCAGGAACTAGGGGCAAAACAAATTTTATTTCTGGGTGCCCTAGAACCTAAGATTCCCACGCCACTTGAAAGCTCTTTTTCAGATATTGTAACCGCTTTGCGGTTTTGTGGTTTGGACGGCTGCCAACTCGTTCTTGGAAAGCGCTGTCGAGGAATCTCCACTGAAGTCAATGAGCCCATTGACTTACAATGGGAAACTGCCGCTCCTCCTCTCGGACGCCACCTGCTGGTTTTTGAGGGAAACAGGTCCAAAACCGCTACCTCCGCCATTGAAATGAATGGAGCTTCAATGGCGGCCTATGGGACTCTGCAAAATGGTGCCTGAAAAGGCGGGAAAATTAAACAAAGGGCTATAATCACTATACAACTATTATCTCTCTCTCTCTTTCTCTCTCTCTCTCATAACTATGTGTAAATGTTGTATAATAATGTGTAATGAAATATTGTAATTGAATGTAATAGTTTTGAAAGTGTGTTTGTAAACAAAGAACATGTACCTGAGCACAACTTTGCAATTGGCATTGTGTTCATAATATTTTTTATTACAACGAAGACCTGACTGACTGTGGTAGGTGTGGTGACACCGGAGGGGGTGTGTTGGTGCGCATGTTTAGGGGGTGGGTTTGCATTGTACGGGAGGAGGGGGGGTGGTTGAGGCGCAAGGGGAGGGGGGGGCATAGCCGTGGCAATGTGCATTGTGTAGAGTGTACTGTGGCTGCCACCACGGTGAAGGTGAGGTGTGGTTCCACCGGAGAGGGTGTGGTGGGGGGTTTGGCGTCCGGGAGAGTGTGTGTTGAGGCGTTGGGTAGGGGAGGTGTGTTGAATATGCGGCAGCGTACGTTGTGCGGTGGTTGTGGCGGGGGTAGGGGGGTGTTGAAGTGTTGTTTTGTGTGACGTATCAGCACAGGACGCTTGGGTGTGTGTGTGTGTGGGCGTGTTGTGTGGGTGAGGGCATGTTGTGTGGGTGAGAGTGAGTGTTGTGTGTGTGAGGGCGTGTTGTGTGGGTGAGTGAGTGTTGTGTGGATGCCTGTTGGGTGTGTGTTTGTGTGTAAGTGACGCAGTGAGGCTATATTGTGTAGGCAAGCAGACATGTGGCAGGACGTGTTGTTGAATTGAAGCTGTGCTCCTATTTTGTATTGTGAAGCAATCATGTGGCAGGACGGTGAAGGTGGGGTGTGTGTCCTCCGGAGGGGGGTTGTTGCTGCCTACGGGAGGGGGTGGGGGGGGGCTGTGGTCTACGGGAGGGGGTGGGGGGTTGTTGAGGCAAACGGGAGGGGGGGTTTTGCGGCATCTGGTAGTATTGTTTGGTAGGCGTCCGTGAGGGGGTGGTTGTGATGCGTACGTGAGTGTGTTGTGGGCTAGTGGATGCGTACGGTCGGGGTGTTTTGATGTTGTGGCGTACTGTTGGGGGGGGGGGGGCTGGAGTTCATGCGTACGGGAGGGGTGTGTATGAAGATGCGGGCGTTGTCCGGTACCGAGGAGGGGCTGTGGCGTTCAAAGTGAGTAGCAGAGGGTATTTTTTTGGGGGGGGGGGGGTGGTGTTTTGGCGGTGTACGTGCGGTCCGGCGTGGTTGTCTTGAGGTGAAGGGGAGGGGTGGTGGCAGGGTAGGCAGGAGTGTGTGCGGGTCGGAGAGGGGCTGTGGTACCGGGAGAGGGCCTGCGGTCCCGAGAGTGCGTGCGCTCGTGATGTGCATTGGTGGGGAAGGGGGGTGTGAAGAGGCGGTGTGCGGTCCGTGAACATGTGGTGGGTGGCTGCGTTCCCAAGGGCGGTGTGCGGGCCCGAGAGGTCACCATGCGCTGTTGGCGGAAGGGTTGAGGTAAGTATGCGCGTTGAAGGGGACGTGTGGTGGCAGGGTAGGCAGGAGTGTGTGCGGGACGGAGAGGGGCTGCGGTACTGGGAGAGGGCCTGCGGTACCGGGAGGGCGTGCGCTAGTGATGTGCATTGGTTGGGGGGGTTGAAGAGGCGGTGGGCGTCGGTGTGCGGAGCGTGAGGTGTGTGGAGGTGGTATCCAGGCCGGTGTGCATGGCTGAGAGGTCACCGTGCACTGTTGGATGAGGCTGGGGTGTGTTGCGGGAGGGGTGGTGTGTGTGTAAACTGCCGAAATGGCATATAAGAAGAGCCTGTACCTGTGTTGGTGTGTTTTCTGCAGATCTTTTCTGAGGAGCTAGCAGGCGGTGAGGGTATTTTTTTTCTGAGGTGAGAGCAGTGAGGGTTAGGTGCTGTGAAGCGTCGTCCCAAAGCTCAGTGAGGGTTGGGAGAGTGTGCAGTGGTGTAGGTGTGTTGAGCGTTGGCCGCAGGCCAATTAGAGGTGTGCGGGGGCGGCCGGCCAAGGGAGCCATCTCATTGGCCTGAGGCGGAGTGACGGGCCAAAGGACCAATGTGATTGCCCCTAGACACAGCCAACATACAATGTTTTAAAAAAAATAATATATATATATATATCACTTTTAGTAATGCTACAGTCTCTTACATTTCCACACCTACCCACACCATTTATATACACTCCAACTCCATACACACCTTTTTGTAAAGCGCTGTATACACTGTGGGCTCTTTACCAATTTATATTTACACACACCCACACACACACTTACATCACTAACATTCAGGGACTATTTAACTCCAAGTCATAAATCGCATACTACACAGGGGGAGGAGGGGGGGTGTTAGGTTTCAGTCACAGATAACATTCCTACAGTATACAGGCATACCCCGGTTTAAGGACACTCACTTTAAGTACACTCGCGAGTAAGTACATCTCGCTCAATAGGCAAATGGCAGTTCACGCATGCGCCAGTCAGCACTTCCTGAACAGCAATACCGGCTCCCTACCTGTACCGAAGCTGTACCCAAGCGGGGAGACTATAGAACCTGTTACAAATGCGTTATTTACATCAGTTATGCACGTATATGACGATTGCAGTACAGTACATGCATCGATAAGTGGAAAAAAGGTAGTGCTTCACTTTAAGTACATTTTCGCTTTACATACATGCTCCGGTCCCATTGCGTATGTTAATGCGGGGTATGCCTGTAGGCATTGTTTGTAAGTTTAACCTTGTCTGCTTTATTCAATGTACCATCGCCGGAAGAATATAGGGACAATGCTTAGAGATGTACATCTCATTTACAAGTATATCTATGAATATAGTATTTTTAATTTACACAGTATATATTGACATGGCAAGTGAGGAGTTGTGTTAAAAAATAAGGTGCTTAAGGTAGGAAGAAAATATTGACAGATTTGCAAGAAACATGTACATCTTGCTTGATGTTCCGGGATTGTTGTCCCTGGACTCAACAGCAAACATATCCCAGTATTTCAGTCCTAAAGATGCATCCCAGTGCCATTTCTCACCAAGGTTCCTGTAAAACGGTCCAGTGGCGCAGTGAGAGACTTTGTTTTCTCTGAAGTATTAATTACAGGTTTGTTGCCCCTGCTTATTCATGCTTCTGTTTGGCCCATGTATTCTATGCTCATTTATCATGGCTTAAGTGAGTGTGACCTACAAGTCATATCAGAGGAGTCTCTGTCTGATAGCTCAATTACTTCAGTGCCATAAATTGTTAGGAAACAGAGGCCATCTCTACGCCCCTAACAATAATACAAGCTGACAGCATGTAGAGTCAGTCTGACTGTGTCTGTGACCCCCTGCTCCTCTCTGAAATACTAGTTACTCATTTTCTGAGTTTTTATTTATTATTTTTAAATAATATACCTTTATCCCAAATGGGCTAATGCTGTTAATTTCTGCAGTGTGTGTGTGTGTGTGTGTTTTTATTATTATTATTCAGGTACAGTGGTCAGCCTTATGCTCTTTGGTTCCTGTGTTTCTGAAATGGAAGATCTGTCCAGCTCCAGAGGGTCTTCTTTATACTTTTTATAGTGTATTAATATTGGAGTGAAAAAAGAGAGCCTAACACCTATTCAATATAAAGAAGAGGGGTAATGTACATTCAAAGATGCATCATTGGTAGCTGTGCATTTGTTACTGTATTTAATATGGGTGTAAATCAGTACTTTCTGTACTGTCTGTGCTGTACGTCTAACAGTGGTTTAGTCATTGCATTCAACCTTTTTTGCAGGGTTAAGGAACCTTATAATTATATTGTGAAATTCTGCTGAAACCCAACCCTACCTAATAGCACACCTGCAATCAGATGCATTGTAAGGATCCCCAACCCTCTCTAATAGCACGTCTGAGATCATATGCATTGTAAGGAACCCCAACCTTCTCTAATAGCGCGCCTGAGATCAGATGCATTGTAAGGAACCCCGACCATCTCTAATAGCGCGCCTGAGATCAGATGCATTGTAAGGAACCCCAACCCTCTCTAATAGCGAGCCTGAGATCAGATGCGTTGTAAGGAACCCCAACCCTCTCTAATAGCGCGTCTAAGATCAGATGTATTGTAAGTGTAACACCTTCCCCCCCCCCCCCCAATCGCAGATATGGACCATGTGGGGAAATACACTTGTGTTACCTGGTGTGGTGCGTTACCTGATAGGCTCACAGAAGACCTGAACCTCCGCCACTGGGAGCCTAGGGTTACCTGATTCATCGAACACAGCGCCTCCACCTGTAAGGGTTCCCACCTGAGTGGGATGGTCCTCTTACAGGAACCACAATAGTAAGACACGCACACAGTGTATGCTAACAACTGTTTTACTATTGTAACTAATAACTTCGGTACCCTGTACCACACAGCAGGATGCATATAGCCATACACATAGAAGTGCACCGGGTGCACACATCACCATAGATATTCCCAAAGTACCTTATGTCCAAACCCACCCACGTGTGTTGGAGATGGCGCTATCCCTTGACGTGTTGGTGCACTACTTATAGATACCTGCCCGGGGCTCCAGCCCACGGGTGCCGCAATACAACTGGATTGGATCCGCCTGATCCGACGAAGATGACCTCCTACGCGTGGTGTGAATTCCGGCGTGGATAATATCACCTACTTGCACCGTACCGTCTATACCTTGCAGGGTTTCCGTCTGCAGCCGGCAGGCCGCAGTCGCTGCTTGGCGTGGCCTCCGTAAAGATAGTCTCTATATAACTGAGAGTCTGATCCCAGACCCAGGAATCAGGCTGCGCGCTACTGAGTGCTTCCTTAACTAACCAAACAGCTAAAGGGGCAGATCTCCTTCCTTAAGGCCTGTCCCTGAAGCAACCACAAACTGGGGGCAAGGGTAACTGTATCTGGGGCCTATGGGGTTAACTGGCCTAGTGCAAGGAGCTACTGCGCCCCTGCACCCTCACTCACCCAGCTCCCTGCTCCAACTGCCCACTGCAAGCCCGCGAAATGTATCTATTTTCCTCTCCCGAGAATCTTGGGCTCTCATTGGCCACTATGAGGCACCTGGTGCCTGCCTCCCTAGGCCTCATGGGACTTGTAGTCCCGTGGAGGCTACTATAACATTGGGGCCGCCGCAGCTCCCTAGCCTCATCTGCGCGATCACTGCGCATGCGCGCGCATCCATAATGGCGGCCCCCGCTAGCCGGGTGCGCCGCAGAGCCTTCCGAGGCTCGGAACGCTCCCTGCTCCGGCCCCCACCTTTGCCGTGTGCCGGCGGGTCCCTCGCTTCCTCCGGCGGCACCCGCGACCGCCCGGCGCGCAAGGAGGGGGGTCGCGGGAAGCCCAAGGGGACCGGGGCTACATAAGGAACCCTGACCCTCTCTAATAACGCGCCTGAGATCAGATGCATTGTAAGGAACCCCGACCCTCTCTAATAGTGCGTCTGAGATCAGATGCATTGTAAATTCTTCTGTATTTGGTACCATTTTGAAATGACCTGAAAATTGCAGGGAACCCTTTAGGGGACGCCCGCGGAACACAAGAAACCCTGGTTGAAAAACACTGCTTTAATGTACTGTAATGCAGTTTCAGGAAATAAACACATTTTTACAAAATGGAAAGTTACTGGTGGATTTCATACATTTAAGAAAAATGCCTTGAAGCCGGGGGTCTGTAAGAATAATGGAAAGTAAACTCTGTTTGTACGAAACAAAAAAAGACTGATTCGTTGGCATGTCTTGGGTATATTTCTGATTGCTGATTGCAGAGATTTCTGACCAACCCTATTATTAAAAAGAAAAACAACCTGTTACCAGCTGTGTCATTAGCTTTTAAAAGGTCTAAAGGCAGACGAGGTTTGTCCTGACTTAACTTCTACTAGAGCATACAGTATTGTGATAGCAACACAGGAAAAGGAGACCAAAAGCGCACCAGCACAAACGGAGCAGGAAGGACCCAAAACAGAAAATAATTAAAAGGGCACTTTAATGTGACAAAAGACCCTTTTAATTATTTTCTGTTTTGGGTCCTTCCTGCTCCGTTTGTGCTGGTGCGCTTTTGGTCTCCCTTTTCCTGTTATTGCATATTTGTAGCTGCACAGCCTGCCTACCTACCCTACCAGGATGTGAGTATTGCTTATTTTCAGGGGAACCTGCCGATGAGACTGAGGGTGAGTGGGCTTGTACCATCTACCACCTGTCTTCAGGAGGATAGTACCCATACTATTACACATTAAATACTATGTTATTTATTAGTACCCTGGTTTAGTGGTTTGGCTTATTTTTGTTCAGTACACCTGCATTTGAGCGCTTCAGCTACTTTCCACATTGTGATAGCAACAGCATGATGAAAACAATATTATATTGTGAGCGGTTTAGGCCAGCAGAAAATATGTACTTTCCTGCTTTAAACTTGCAGGGGTGCTCAACACCAGTCCTCGAGCCGCCCCCTCCCCCCCACCCCCACAACTGGTCAGGTTTTCAGGATATTCCTGCTTCTGCACAGGTGGCTCAACCAGAGGCTCAGTTCCTCTGATAGAGCCACTGGTGCTGAAGCTGGGATATCTTGAATACCTGACCTGTTTTTTGGGAGGGTTGGGCGGCTTGGGGACTGCAGTTGAGCACCCCATGCTCTAAAGGATTTAGAAGTTGTGAATCCATAACCTTGTATCAATTTATTTAGCCATGGAATGATAAGCATTTGCAGATAAATTAACTAGTTGTGTGCAAAACAATGTACAGTATTGAATGTCAGTCTAGCAGAGGTTAACCCTTTAAGAACGACTGTATCCTCTGTTATACACGTACAGCTGAGACCAAAAGTGATGATGCGCTTTCACACAGTGTATAATAATAAGTAATTCAGTGATAATCAGTGATCAAGTGACTGAAATAATGTTACATTTAGTGAATATAAGATAAGGTGGCATTGCTCTATACCAGAGTGCACTACTGTATATATTTTTTGATCTTGCTCCCTCTGGATTTTGGGGAGAGCTTTACACGTACAGCTGACACACAGTATAAGACACATTGGGAGCTATTTATCGAAACTGAGTTTTAGCGTTCATACCTACAGTGCATGCTGACACAAGCTTTTTACTTAAATTGCCTAATTTCTGCGCTTGTCCCTAATTTTATCTTGCACTTTATAAATGCAATCTTACCTTGTAAATGTACACACTACAAATATAGTGTGACTGCAAGCAAACCTAATTATTAACCCGTGGAGGGAATCTGGGAAAGCGGAGATACCTAATTAGTGTGAGGCATTTTGAAATTGCCGTGTGTGTGCTCGGACCTTCCATTATTTCTTGGGAAGCATGAATGGAAGACCGGGGGACAATATAAAGTAACTACCGAATCCAAATATGTACTTTATCAAAACAACAAGCAGCTCCTCTTAAATGCCTACACTGGTCCTAAGTTTCAGCAGCAGGCACAAACGCTACCAGAATCAGGTGTGAGCAATTTCAATCCTTCACCGCGATCATTAGGCTGAGTCCATAGAAGGACAGTCAGCACTGAGCCGTGCGGATGTTCTGCGATGTGCCCCGTCATCCTCAATGAGGATGTCTTGAGAGGGGGCTTCCGCAGGCGTGCTGAGGCGCAGGGATTTTCAGCCGACAGCAGAGCCTGTTTCTGAGCACGCTGTCGGCTGAAAACCTCCAATCAGAGCGAAGCAGCGTCAACGTCACGGCGCAGTGACGTTGACGTCGGCGCTTCACGGTCTATTGGCCCAGTGACGCAGGTGCCCCGCCTCCCGATCGCGCACGATGGCTCGTCTGCTAGTTCATGCAATCGCTCCTGATTGCGCAGACGAGCCTCGGCGTCAGCGCAGCGGAGCGTGGCTCCCCCCTCTATGGACGCAGCCTTAGATTGTAACAAAATCGATACTATCCAACCTCAAGACGTATGCAATGGCCGACAAAGTCTCATTAGTTTCTCCAAAATTCAACCCTTATATGTTTCATCAACGTCATTAATCTGAGTGGCCGAAATATATAAGTGCATTAAAAACCCACTGTTCCGAAGTCTATCTCAAGCATTGTTCAAAGTAATCCTTCTCATACTGAGCAACTTTCATATGATGAAACTCGATGCCCGTATAACGCTGGTCATCGTTGGGCCACAGATTTGTCCAAATACTCAGAATAAGAGGTGTGTTATCTCAGATATGATCAGAATAGGATGGATTATATGTTATCACATCCTGCAACAGTTTTTCCAAAACAACATTGCACACAGGGCTTTACCGGGAGACCTTACCGGTCAAACAGTCCAAGGCACGAGATATAATTTGCAAATGATGGACCAATGGTGAACGAAGGTGTATCCAGTCAATTAGAGCACAAGACAGATATTCTAGAACCTTCTGGATCAGCAGACAAAGAAGTAACGTTAAGACGAAGAAAGGATACATTTTCCAAACTGGAACATGACACCCTCATCGAAGAAGTAATTAATTGTATTTCATAATACACATTCATTGCTTTTCAGTCTAAATAATATGGGACCCAGAAATTCTCTGTCTAATAACCACATTAGACCTGTTTTGATGTATTCAAAAGATTGATTTCATCACATTGATTTGGCTTTATGCAAATGCATGTTATTCCAGGAAAATATGTGGCAATATAAATATTAACATAATACCTTTAGACAAAGATGATGCTGGCCCAAACATAATAACATTACTGCATGATATATGTGACGTAATGTAGAGTCAGGCCATGAGAATAAATTTGTATTATTTGCATTTTATTTTCAGGAAAGTGCGGTTAAGGGGAATAGAAGCTGTATGTTACATAAATTGCCACGGACATGAGACATTTCACGAGTAAAATACTGCAGGGCCCCTTATCACAGCTTCATGAAAACATTTTTAGGACATTTAGCATGTGAGGTAACATGAATAACATTTACATATATAAACCTGTACTTGTGTATATTAAGAAATAAGTAATATACTTGTCATAATACATGTTTAAATTCTGGGGTATGAGAGCCAGAAAAAATTATCCCTATAAATGCACTCACTAATATTTACTGATCAAAATAATAACATTTTATTGATATTTGAAAACAAACTGATTAAATCCTCAAATATAGCACCGATTTTAGACAGCCAAAAGATATGATATCCAATGATAGGGGAATTGAAGAACACATGCTATACCTCCTAAATAACCCAATACCCAGAGTAGTACTGTGGTAAGATTGCTCTTATGTCTTCACTCTGTCTGGTCTAGGCCACATGGACACTTTGAGCTGAGGATGTGGGATCTCCACTTAGCCCTCCTTGCTAACAAATGGTTCACACCTCTAGTATCTGGTAACTGTGGCCAGAGAGCCCTGTACTAGCCCAGGATGTGGGTACTCAAGCAGAACTGCAATAACCCTCCTGTTCTAACACCTTGGCATCACTGAGGCTTTCAAGTCCTGACTTCTCCCAGACACATAGGCACCAAACTTGGTAGCTATGACTTGGAAATCACACATTTCATTTTCAGGTTACCAGTACATATACCTATTAAATATAATTCTTTAATAAAATATACCGTGTCCTGTCTAATGTGTGGTAAAATATATGCCTCTGTTCTGGTGTCAGGGATGGAGTGAGAGTATAATTCACCTACCCTCACTAGCCTCATGCTGGGCACACATGAGAAAAATAACTTTTAAAACTTTTACACACTGCAAACATACTCGGCTTTATCACCTAGCTGGAGCATCCCCTCAACCCCTATACTAGGCTCCGGGTACCTGGGCATATATCTGGGTACCTGTCCTTATACGAGGGACCCTGCTTTATACTAGGGACTCCTTGACTGTTTCATGTACCCTGTGCTTCCTTTTACCTTTTCTGTTCTGTGTTGAAGCAGGACCTCCTAGTGGTGAGTCGCAAGAACGCTTTTCATGGTAGGGTTTTGACCGGAGCACTGGGCTTCAATGTAGCCAGGAATCTAACCTGAATCCTGGGTACATTTTTGGGATCTCCAGTAACTTTGGAACCCCGCTAAGTAATCACAAATCTGAAAGAAGTTTCTCCATCAAACCTACCCTGAAACTCACAGCCTAGAAAGCTCCTGGTCCCAGCACCCCAGGAAAGGCAAAACACACAAATCTTTAATGTCGCATAATTTGCACACAGTCACAGTAATGCATTTAGGACATCTGGGTCCAAGAGTTGACACTCTAGGACCCAACACATGGATCAGGGGTAACCAAGTTGGCTTGACCTTTATTGACGAGCCTTGTTAACCCCTTAACCGTCAGTCCTACCTTCGCTTGTTGTTCTCGTTCAGCTTGACGGTGGCTTTTTACGCCAACTGATATGCTCTACGGAGTTTATCATGGATTCTTTACACATATTTGTATTGCGTCATGTTCGGCACACCATCGGTGGATACTCGGAGACGAATGTCCACAGGTAGTTGTGCCTCTCTGCCGAACATCATAAAATAGGGTGAGTACACGGTGGATTCATGCCTGGTGCAATTGTAGGCATGTACTAATGGCTTGACATGCTTGCTCCATCCAGCCTTCTCGGAGCCCTTCAGAGTGCCCAGCATATTCCGGACGAGCATCTCCTTCAGGATGGTAGGGAGTCGTACGAGACTTCTCGATATTGAGCAGCTTTAGGAGTTCTTTGATTAACTTGCTCTCAAAGTCTTTCCCTTGATTGGAGTGCATCCTAGGCTACTGTAAGAGCTTTCTGGTCTTAAGTTGGGAAAGCTTATGTGTATCGGGTGTAATGGTCTGTTACTACGAGAACGTCCGGATACCCTTCGAGTCTGCCTTAATTCAGAGGAAATCCATGCAGACTAGGTCCGTGGGACCAGAGCTCTTTAGGTGGCACATTGGGGCTGCACGTGTAGGCAGTGTTTTTCACTGTATGCACCGCAGACGCCTCCGGCAATGGTGCTCCACCGATTCCCGCATCTTTGACCAGAAGAACCTATCTCTGAAAAGTCCGAATGTTTTGTCCACTCCCAGATGTCCATGATCATTGTGCAGGGATCGTACTGCAAGCTTCTGGGTAGGATGAGTTGTCTCCTATCAGGATGGTTGTGATACGGGATAACCCGGTAGAGGAGGCCACGGTCCATGCGGAACTTGGCACATTCCCTCATGATAACGGGCACCGTGTTAGCAGGAGCACGATTCACTAAGGAAGGGTTGTTTTCTTGGATGGCCCGGCGTATGGCTTTAGCCACCGAATCTTGCATCTGGTTTGTCACTAATTCCTTCCATCTCATTATGGTATTTTGCGTGATGGACATGCCTTCTGGATGGCAGTATGCTGCAGGAAGTGCCTTTGACTGACACCCCAATGAGTCCACTACTCTGAGTTCGGAAAAGGCTACTTTTGTCCTCCACTATAGCCACAGTGGAGCACATTGCCTGAATCCCAGGGCCAGGAATTTCTTCCCACTCGCCATCGTCTGATGTTGAATTCAGTCCAAGCCTGGACAGAGCATCGGCTCCGATATTCAAGGGCCCTGGCTTGTATTTCAGGCTTAACTGATAGTTGGACAGAGCAGCCAACCACCTGTGGCCAGTAGCATCCAACTTGGCAGACGTCAAGATGTATGTCAACGAGTTGTTGTCGGTTTGCACTTTGAAGGAGACCCCGTTAAGATAATCGTGAAGCTTATCTACAACAGCCCACATGAGCGCTAGACATTCCAGTTTGTGGAATGGGTAGTTCTGCTCGCATGCCATCAGACTGTGGCTCACATATGATACCGACCGGAGGCCTGCACTGTATTTTTGGTGTAATACCGCTCCCAGCCCGTTGAAGCTGGTGTCCATGTGCAGGATGTATGGTTGCTCCAGGTCTGCATAGGCCAAGACAGGGGCTTCAGTGAGACTCTTCTTCAGCACTGTGAAGGCCTTCATGCAGGCGGAAGTCCATTTGTCCCCGGACGGTGTTCGCGGCTTTTTGCCAAGGCTCTTTTTCAGGGCTAGGCGCAGGGGCACTATCCAAGGATTTGGACGGCTGTTCTGCCCACTGCATGGTGAAGGCCATGGCTCCTGGGGTGGAAGTGTCGGATTTTGGACAGTCTCGTGCGAAGTGACAGCCTTTGTGGCAGTTAAAGCAACGGTTGCTTTGGTTTGCATTGAAGTCAGGGTTAGGAGCTGAGCTCCGAGGCGTTGAGGGGGTCTGTCGTGAAGGACCCTGGGGAGTATTATCCTCAGAATTCTCCTTCGCTCTAGACTTCTTGGAGGGAGTCGCTTTAGTCTCCCCTTTGGAAGATTCCCAAGATGTCTTGTGAGTTTTTGGAAATGCAATTGGACCTCCTGCTTCATTATGTGGCTCAGCAACTCCAGGAAGCTGGGAGTTTCTCGACCCGAGGGATGCCTCGCATCATAAGGGCTATAGAGTGCGAGGGTAGAGATCCTTTCATAAGTTGCTTGAATTGGTACTCATTCACTACTGTTGCAAAAATGACTTTCTTGGAGAGTAATCCCCATGAGGATAGTTATAGGCGTCGGACAAACGGGGACAGCTCTTCTCCCTCCTTCTGGTGGAGTGCACGAAACTGGGCCAAAAGTTCATCTTCTTCCTCCTCTGCAGTGTAGGCCTGGTGGAGGAGTTCTACCAACTTGTGGGCGGTGGCTTTTCCTCTGTCTCACGGTGCATTTGCACAAGTTGGGCTGCTGGGGGCCGAAGGCACTCTATCCGTTGCCTCTTCATGGCTTCCGAACAAGACCATTCCTCGAGCACGTGCAGGGTGTGTTCCCTTCAAGTCCCAAACTCTTCTAATCCGACTGGAGTGGGTGATATCCCGGAGAAAGCTTTGAGTTTACGGTAGTTGCGGGATTGCGATGACTGTGCTAGACCCTCCACTAGTTGCTGTAGTGTTCCCCCATTGTCCAAGCCTCCAGTAAACTGGTGACTACGGCAGTAAGACCAGCAGCTGTGGCTTGACTTCAGGCTAGCTTAGTTCCTTCTGAGGATATAAGAGGGGTGTGGGATTTCAGCCCGCAAAGGTACCTCCAGGTGTTTGTCCTGGACTGAAAACCACCATTGGTATCGGTAAGTCTGGGTATATCAATGAGCAACCAGTGGGAAGGGCTTACGGAAACTGCAGGGCCCCCGGGCCATCATCTTCACTTAATTCATTGCCAGCGGTTACTATGACTATACTACAACGGTAGGTAGGGTCCCACTTTTGGCCTAGGGCCCGGGCTACGGCTAAACCAGGAAAACCCCTTAGGCTTGTGCAGACTTGTTATGGGGATGTGCCGGCCGGGATGTCCCCCACCCCGACCATGTGGCAGGGAGACTCGTGGAACTCCACGGCCCACTGATGGAACCTCTTGTTTCGAGTGTACAAACATGGTTCCCTAAATTTGGTTCTGCTATCTGTGGCACCCCAGGTCTGAATCTCAGCAGCGCCTCCAAATGTAGCCCCTTTTCCCTATGCCTAAGGGAACAACGCGGGCAACTACGCATGCTGCTGTACCTGTCTGCTCACAGGAGGCCTAAGCCTCTGCCTCTCGGAGCCTGGGGTGAGCTCTTTCACCTTGCGTGCAGCGCTTCCACCTATGAGGGACCCCAGCATTGGTGGGATAACTCCTCACAGGAACCGATACCCAGTAATAAGTAATACACCACACAATGTATATAACTAAGCTTTACTGTACACACATACTAGCACAGATAACATACAATAACCGGTACCCACAGTATAAACCCAGTGATCCAACACGTGGTGGTTCCCCTCCCCCAAAGTACTGAGGGTACTGTGGCACCAATAACCCCTGGTGTCCTGTCCCAAAAATCCCACCCAAATGTGAGGTAGTGCTATCCCCTGTAGATGTTGCTGCACATTGGGTTCCTGCCTGGGTACTCTGGTACCCAGGTGCTGCTTGGCGTGGTGAGTTGGAGCGGGTCCTACGTAGCGGGACCCTCTCTCCTTAGGGTCCTGATCCTCCTTGCAGTCTGAGCTCCAGCCAGAGGGTCTCACACAATGTCTGTGGATCCTATGACCTGGTCCCAGGGTGCCGCATGGCCATCCAGTCACCGGTGCAGAAATAACAATAAAGGGAAGAGTCCCTATCTGGGGCCTTACCTGCAACCCGCCTCTACTGGTTTCTCAGGGCCTAACTGGGACCTAGGGGCAAGGTCTAGGCCTAGCCCAGGAAGCACTGCTACCTGGACACTACCTTCTCCTTTTGCTCCTCCGCCAGGACTGACTTGCGGGCTTTCCGCCCGCGGAGGATATCCTGTTCCTCTCACTGCTCCAATCCCATTGGCTGGGGCAGTCCCATGTGGGTAGTCCCTTCCTCTAGGGATTCTGGGACTTGTAGTCCCGCGATTGCATATGCGAAGCTATCCTAAGATGGCCTCCTCCTCCGCTACGCATGCACGACTACCAAAATTTCCGCCCCCACACTCTCGATTGCGCGGAGCTCCGGTCAACCACTGAGCAGTTCCCTCGCACCGGATGCAGGGTAGGGGGACTCGACTACAATTTTAAGCTCTTCGGAGCAGGGACTCCCTTTCCAAAATATTACTGTCATGTCTGAAGCACTTCTCCCCTTTCTTTATGTGTTATTTATATTATTTGTTATCTATATGATTGTCGTAATACTGCTGTGAAGCGCTATATAAATAAAGACATACAATACAATAAACTGAGATATTGGATATTGGCCTAACTTTAAAAAAAGGCTTCCAAATACATCTTGACCCAGAGGGGCCTACAAATCAATTAATTTCAAGCCCCCCCCCCCCCCTTCCAATCAGTGAAAGTGTTTAATTTCCTTGTTTGCCCAAAATATACCAGTGTTCTTTAGGGGACGTGATTCCTTAGTGTTCCGGGGTCTGTGGTGTAACCAAGTCATTCCTGTTTCACCGTTATTCACTGCCACCATTAAGTGTCTGCTCTACGAAATGACCCGGTCAGGGCTGCTTGCCTGAAACTGCTTTTACGAAGCCAATTCCTTAGATGTCACTTACACGCTTCCTAATGTGCACCCACAAAAAATGCTGGAACACCATAGCAATTTTACTGCATGTGCTCTATCTCCCAATCATATACATGTCTGAAGCTTCAACTCTACTTAAAAGATAGGTGGGGGTAATGACAAGTCTAACTACGATACATGATTCACTAACTTCAGATGCAGGTTATAGCACAGCGATCCCACTTTCACGGCTATTAACCCCAATAATGCATTAGTGAATCTCCCCCATAATGCTCTGCGGAACTGAACCTTCAAGCACCCAGAATTGGTTAATTTATAGCACTCACTGGTTTGCAGAAGTAGTTAACTAGGAACCTACTGCTCCCGCTTTATATAATGCACAAACTTGCTGCTCCCGCTTTATATAATGCACAAACTTGCTGCTCCCGCTTTATATAATGCAGCCACGTGCTGCTCCCGCTTTATATAATGCACAAACTTGCTGCTCCCGCTTTATATAATGCAGCCACTTGCTGCTCCCGCTTTATATAATGCACAAACTTGCTGCTCCCGCTTTATATAATGCACAAACTTGCTGCTCCCGCTTTATATAATGCACAAACTTGCTGCTCCCGCTTTATATAATGCAGCCACATGCTGCTCCCGCTTTATATAATGCAGCCACTTGCTGATTCCATCAGAAATTATGTGTATTACTCTTAGTAGAGAAATATATAAATTCCACTAAATCAGGTGAGCCATACATTTGACTCTCTGCAGAGGCAGATTTCCCATTAGGCCTGGGCCTAGGGGGACAATTTTTCAGTTTCTTCTCCCCCCCACCCCCCACATAGAGGCCCTGCTATCTTCCCCACTGATTGCTGGGGAAGAATGTGGGGCCTCTTTATAGGTCTCTTACTTTTACCTTCACGCTGCCCTCCTCCTTCTGTAGCATAGCAGAGTGGCATGACAAAGCGTTGCCATGACAACGTGACATCACACGACACATGGCGTTGCGCGATCATTGAAATGTGTGGTCACGTGACATCGAGGGGCGAGGCTGCAGAGGGAGGAGGGCGGCAAAAAGGTGTGCCTATTGGCGGCAGCATTTTTTTAAATCTGCCACTGACTCTGTTAATCACAATCAACTTAAAAACAATAACTCTACATGTTTTTATGAGGCCGAAACATTTTGATGATCGGCATCTTAACCGTGATGTTACCAGTGAGGCTAGCAGGCAACTCTGGCACTCAAAGAGTTAAGCATCAAGTGTTTCTCTTTTGTAGATAATGTACCAAATCCACTGGAGATCCGTATCACTAGTGCTTTCTGCGAGTTATTGATTGGGAATAAGGGAAATGTCGTTAAAATGAATTAGGGTAATCATACAACCCACATGCTATTTTCAGAGGGCAAGCAAGCAAATTCCATTATCCGAGCCAGACTTTGTGTATCAGCTAACTGCTTATACACTAAGGTAATTATTCTGCGCGAGTTATGTTCCATTTCTTCTACAGTTGCCTGAGGGGCTTTCAAAAAGAATAGAATTAATAAGATGCCAGAAACGAGAGGTTCTTAACTTCATCTCTGTCATATAACAGGAGTCACACAAACACAATGACATTTCCTTTCATAATTGCTTGACCTGCATCACTCTGAGGCCCATGAGCGTCCTTTCAAACTTTTGTTTCCGTTTCAAGAAGTTGGGCGAGAGCTGCTTGTTTTAACTTTTAAAGGTTGCAGTCCCATGTGACTATGTTTGTAAAATGCCTTGAAATTGCCAGTTGCTACACAAATTTTAAAATGGCAGATTTTTAACATTATCGGCAAGCTCAGAAAAGTCCATGCAAATGACATGTCAAATGAATTTGGTGGCCTATTAAAATAAAGCAGTTCTATGAAGATCATGACTGCAGCAACTTTGCATAACTGAAAGTACAAAAAACAGATGCCCACAGCTTCTGATAAATGAAACAAAGCACTTGTGATGCATTGTGTTTGCATATGAAAAAGCTTTGTGACATATTTACTAAGCAGTGCTAAGCCATAAGCCAACCTATGACCCACTCATTTTGAATAGGCCATAAGATGCCATGCAGCTTAACCCAGGGGTTCTCATTTCCAGTCCTCAAGACCCCCCCCTCCAGCAGGCCAGGTTTTAGGATAACCCTACTTCAGCACATGTGGCTCAATCAGTTTTAGATTGAGCCACCTGTGCTGAAGCAGGGACTGATTGAGCCATCTGTGCTGAAGCAGGGATATCCTGAAAACCTTACCTGTTGGAGTGTCTTGAAGACTGGATTTGAGAACCCTGGCTTAAGCCCATTTAGGAAACATGACCCCTTATCCTGTAAAGTCAGACTCTTTCAACACATTTTACTTAGGATAATTAGTAGGCTATTACTTATTACTTTTTTTTGTCCCAGGGGTGCCAAGTTAGTGTTTGAGTTACTAATCCAGGTTTTATTCCACTCCCCTTCTGAAACTGGATAGAAAGAAAATAAAATGCAACTGAGTAGGAAATGGAAGGTGATTTATTGAGCATGTCACCATAAATGATTCCTAAATCCAATCAACTTGATGCGTTAATGGATTTGATGCTTACGCACAATCAGCTCTGAAAGCTTTCTTTGAGGCATTTGATTGATATGTGAGGGCCCCATTTTGTTAAATAAGAGTCCCAATCTATGATTAACCCCTCAGCTGCTAGATATGTTGGCATATACTGTAGGGGTGGCCAACTCCAGTCCTCAAGGGCTACCAACAGGTCAGGTTTTCAGGATGTCCCTGCTTCAGCACAGGTGGCTCAATCAGTGGCCCTTGAGGACTGGAGTTGACCACCCCTGCACTAAAGCTTATATTGTAATGCTAAGCCATGTTAAGTAATGACCTTAACTAAAAAGGCGTTAGTGATAATGAGATGCAAATGAGGTGTTGTACTATCCCCTATTCACTCAACTCTGTTACAGAATAATGCGGGGAACTAACGTCATGTTAGTAAAGTCAGAACTGAACCTGGCGTTACTCTAATCCAGACCCTGGAATAGAGCTTTTGCAGTGTCTGAGTGGATTGAAACAAATGTATATCTCTGGCGCCTTGCACAAATGGATAATATTAAAAAGGATATATACAACCAGTGATGGTGACTGTGTCAAATCCAATGATGTACTCCAATCGATGCATTTAGCAGACATGAAACGAGAGTAAGCAGATATACATAGCGTAATACTGTATATAAAGGTAACACGCAAGCTTCAAAGCACATTAATTGATGACAATTAAACAAACACAAACTTAAACTACGGACAAAAAGAACAAATGGCTGAGATAACTAACAGGTGGCTGATA
Source organism: Ascaphus truei (assembly GCF_040206685.1). Taxonomy (NCBI): domain Eukaryota; kingdom Metazoa; phylum Chordata; class Amphibia; order Anura; family Ascaphidae; genus Ascaphus; species Ascaphus truei. The sequence continues at coordinate 9,849,423 of NC_134490.1, read as the reverse complement.
AAAATACACATTTAATATATGGCACAAATGTAAACATATACATATAATTATTAAAATATATATGGATACCCCCCCCCTTCCCCCCGCACCCCTGTATGTCTTCCCCCCTCCCCCCCCCTCTTCCCCCTCCCCTCCATATCCCCACACCCAAGAAAATGGAAAATGTTAAAGGGTCTCTTTCAGATTGTTAAAAGCACCACTGTCATGGGATCATGACACCCTTGTATGTACTGTTTGACATGATTGTGCCCGATAAAAAAATATATATGGATAGGTCCCTAAGGGTGATCTGCTGCTGTGGCTGAAGTGACCACTTACCAGAGGTAAGATGGTATCAGGCAGTGGATATTCAGAGAGTATCCCCTCTCATTTGTGGTAAATCAGCTCCAGGCGTCTCGCCTTGGCACCGACGGCGTGCTGATCCTCAGCGGCTGTTTTGCGAGTGGAGCGCCCCCCTATTCTCGCGTGAAGAGACCTCTGCTGCACGATCAGCTAGGGAGCGTGTAACTGCAACTGCAGATTCGCCGGGAGTCTGCTCGACGGAGCATATGATTAAGGGAAGCAGATTCGTTAGCAATCCGGTCAGCAGGAGAGTTTGCACAGAATAGTCAGCGGTGGTTTTCTAGCAGTAGAGCCAGCGGGACCACCCTACGCGTTTCGGAAGACACAGCTTCCTTCCTCAGGGGCTAGGGACCTATTCATATATATTTTAATAATTATATGTACATGTTTAAATGTGTATTTTTATCAGTCACCTGTTAGTTATCTCAGCCATTTGTTCTTTTTGTCCGTAGTTTAAGCTTGCGTGTTACCTTTATATACAGTATTACGCTATGTATATCTGTTTACTCTCGTTTCATGTCTGCTAAATGCATCGATTGGAGTACATCATTGGATTTGACACAGTCACCATCACTGGTTGTATATATCCTTTTTAATATTACCCATTTGTGCAAGGCGCCAGAGATATACATTTGTTTCAATGTCTCTCCTCTGACCTGGGATCAGAGTTATATCTTAGGCAGCCGCCTTTATTCTGTTCTTCTATAGAATAATAGGTTAATTCACAGTTCATATTTGAGTCACATCTTTTAGAATTAGCGCTACCTTATCTGTTTTTCTAGTGTCTGGGTGGATCTAACGCCAGATTCAGCTGCATTGATGATGTCACGGCTTCCTATTGGCTCACGGGATGCGAGATCTTTAAACAGCAGCCATTACGTGATCCCTGGTAGCCGAGCTGCTACTAGCGCCTACTTTGGAGGTTTGTATCTTCGGAGACAGGGGGTCTGTGGTGCTGAAATTGAGGTTCAGCTCCCGAGACCCCCTGCCTCAATCCTATATAAAACAAAATCGCAAAAAACTTTGCTGGCTTAAATTACCGCTTTAATCTATTTTAATGAAGCCCCCCTTTGACTATGGGATCGATATATGACAGGGGTGGCCAATTCCAGTCCTCAATGGCCAGCAACAGGTCAGGTTTTCAGGATATCCCTGCTTCAGCACAGGTGGCTCAATTAGTGGCTCCGGTGAAGACTACACCACCTGTGCTGAAGCAGGGATATCCTGGAAACCTGAACTGTTGGTGGCCCTAGAGGACTGGAGTTGGCCACCCCTGATGTAGGAAGAATGTGTTTTAAATGTTAATGTTTTTACACTTCCCCAGCACCTCCGGGAAAGAAACGTAATATTAACAGACTGTATAAAAATAAATATGAAGACAAAGTAAACAACCTTACACGTTGTAGACAACTCGGTGAGGGGGATTTCCTGCGAGAGAACTTGAGCTTTTAATCACCCCATGATGTTGATTAGTACAAAGAAACCCGTGAATGAAGGTACCTTTGAGTAATTATAATCAGACACCAAAAGGGCCTTCAAAAGCTTCATTAATAAACCCCCCCAAGAGCGCTTCTTAAATCCCCAAATAGCAAATAATCCAACTCGATCAGAGTTTTGCAAATTAAAGCATCCTTTTAATAAATAAATAAAAACAAGAACATAATTGTAAATAATCAAAGAAAGCAATTGTTTTAACAGTTCAATTTTTAGGGCAATAAGTGGAATCGGAGGAGCCTGCGATGTAATGCATTGCCAACCTCACTGTGGCAATGGGGTGTAAAGTACTCCATGAAAATATGGGCAAAATGGGTGTTTTTGTTTTTGGTAAGATTATCTTAACTGAAATTGTAATCCTCGTGTGTATCTATCCCAAAGGAAATCCATGTAGAATGGAGGATATAAGAGAGAGACATAGATCCACCATTGTTTTGGGGCACTCTTAGAAACCTAAATAATACTTAACTTGTATTATGATATACAATAAAAATATGCTGGCAAAAAGCACAGCGCAATGCAACACATTTACCAGGTAATGACAAATGATTGAAAATATATATAAAATCCAACGTAAGTAGACAGTGAGTATAGTGCACACAGAGAGTCTATATAATTGGGATAAATCCCAACTTAGTTACATTCTTGTGCGGTAATACCACATTGATTCTCTAAAGTGTGTAAGAATGTATTTCAAAGGAAGTCCATGATCTTAAAACGTTAGTCCCATTGTCATCTCAATACACTTCATATTTCCTAAATTATATTAGTTTGTTAGCAAGTGAGGCGCTATATATATATATATATATATATATAAACTAATTTTTTTCAGTATTAGATTGTTTTATTATGAGCCATTCTATAGTTATGCAATGTGACTGCTAATTATGACATGTAGTATATTGTTGATCACTCACTGTGACGTTTCCCTAGACAAACTGCTTCATGCTCTGTATATTTTCACATGAAAATTAAAACCGCTACAAATAGCTGGATGTGCTCAGGGAAGGATTTACCCCAAGCATAGTCAACCATGCAAGCTAATTACTTACAGTTCTCAAAATGGAAATGGCTGTAACCAACATTTAAAGTGTGTATAAGGTCCAGACACTGGACAAGCTGGTGTATATAGTCACATATTGTAACCTCATGTAATAAAGTCGATATTTGCGAAATACACTGAGGCCATATTGTAAAATCTTGCAATGTCACAGAATTACGCACAGTATAAATGGTGTCCCTGTGAGATTCCGTCCCTCTAAGCAAGTTAAGAACTGCCTTGTCCTGCACGTACATCTCGATTTAAGTGCATGTGTTTTTGATTAAATACTATTTTTTATTCTGATGCTCCCTCCTCCTCTTCTTTTTCTAATATTACCATTATTTTGGTGGACTCTAGCAAACTGATGGCATGAAGGAGTTTGTAGCTACACCTATGGAAGCTTTTAATTTTCCATGTATGGAATTTTGCACACCAGACTTGCTTTTGAGTGAAAACCCAACACTTTGGTTCTGTTTTGGAGAAATATCACTGTAATAATTTTTTTTACAAGCCCTCTTTAATTTTGGATTTCCAAAAAGTATTTTTATTATTTACGTCTCATCACTGTCACTTCAGAGTCGATGGTACAATGTCACATTAATTACATCTGCGCCCCTAATTATTATTATTATTATAAATGCAATAATGTTGAATCAGTCATATTTATTATTTTCTTTTCACATTTAAACTTTTGAGCCTACATTTTCCAAACTAATAAACATATAATAATAATGAGATGTTGCAACATGGCGGTTTTGTTAAAGCAGCAGTCCAAGCTGCCGTTTTTTAAATGTATTTATTTTTCCTCTTTAATATGTGTATCAATATAATCCACACAATAATAAGTAATTAGCTAAGTTACCGATCAATCCGTTCTCCTGTGATCGCTTGGCGAAGATTCGGCTCGGGGGTTCACGAAATGGCTGCCAGTGCAGCAGAAGAGGAAAAAGTTCTGCGGGGAAGATCATGTGACCAGGCAGTCACTAGATACAATTGGTGCACTGCTAGAGAGTGGGCGGGGCTAAAAAAGGACTGTGCCACAGCCTGTTTCAGAAGAGGAAGGGGATGTACATTATAATACTTAAAAAATGTCATTCAGGGTTTTTTTTTTTTAATATTACAAGTATTTTTTCATAGTTCAGAACTGATATATTTAAAAATAATAATAATAATAAATAAATAAAACCCATGTACAGTATGATATTGCTGGACTGCAGCTTTGATGTTATTGCAGTCCCAATATCACAGGTTGCTAAGAGTGACTGGACAATGGATCCTGTGCGTGCTCTGAGTTTCAGCACCAGGACAGCAGCCCGGAGCCTCTCCCTAGCCCCGCCCATCTCCTCAGCCCCGCCCTCCCGCTCGCTCATTCTGCCCCTCCCACCAGTATTCCACGCCGAACGTTCGCCTTTGTGACGTCACGGAGCCTGCCGGACAGAACGTTCCACCGGGACCGCACACGGGCAGCCTCAGGTAACGGCGTCACTGGGCGGTATGCTCCGTGCGTGGGGACCGGGAGAGAGAGGCGGGTCCTTCTCAGTCTCCCCTGCGGTTCTGCCTGTGCGGGTCAGATAGAGGGTGTCGGTATACCGGGCGCTCTGTGCATACTGGTGGGAAGGGCTTGGTAACGCCGTGATTACAGCGCGGGGTGGGGAATTCTGGGTTGGACTCGGTTCAGTGTTAGAGGAAGGATCTGCAGCACGGATAAAATGATCTGCTGACAGAGGTGAAAGGGATCTGTGAGATCCCTTCACAGGTGTCTGCAATGCTGTGCAATCACCTGCTGGCACTGAAGGGGTTACAGTGCTTTATACATGGGAAGAAGTGCTTTTTGCATAAGCATAGCTAAATATTAAGCGTGGCAACAAGAGGTGTGTAGGTATCATATCCAAAAGCATCTGATCCAGTTTAGCCTGTGCAGTGCTAGGAAGGCCTGGACTGAAGGGGTTTAATTGAGGTGTCAAATATCTGACCTGGTAAAGAGACTGTTTTTACAAGTACATAGCACGTTTACATACACACACTTTTTTTTTTTCTTTGTACGATCACATACAGGCTGTCTGTCCTCGGTTATCCAACGGAACCCGTTCCGCAAGTAGCGTTGGATAGTGAAACCGTTGTAAAGTGAGTCCCATGTTAATCGGTGGCGGTGAGCGTTGGATAACGCATTCAGGCGTCGGGTAACGCATTCCGGCGTCGAAAAAACGGCCCATAAGGTTGCATTGTAAAGCGTTGGATATGCCATTCGTTGTAAAGTGATAGCGAGGACTACCTGTATATAAATACCCAAGTGGTTGCTATAAAAAATAGGGGTTCATCAGCCTTGTTTCATGCTCTGATTCAGAGAATGGATCTGAAGGTGGATTCATTTTTTGCATCAACCGACACAGATCACAACCCTCTTTAATCATTTTATTATCCTGGTTACTTGCCATGTGCTGGTGAATTGAATACAAATGGTCCTTAGAATATAAATTTGATGACAGATCTCTTTGACCTTGAGCGGGAACAAATTTACATAATGTCGCTTTATCCTGAAGAAAACGAATTCACGTTTACTTACCTTCTCCATGACTTGGCATATTTTGTTAATAAAGCCAGATTAATTTGTGCACTTAGACATCCATGGTTCTTATTTTTTATCATATTAAATGTTTCATTTAATTGTTTTAGGCACACCTCCCCAGAAAATGAAAGCTTTGCCAACAGAAAGCTTAATGAAAACAAAATATAAAAATGGGTATTTTGGCTCTGCTATGCAGAGAACATCAATTTTAAAGTTACTTTAATTACGGTTGATGGATAATTGTAAAAGTGTTAATAAAATTTCCCTGCAACAGCAGACTTCAGGTTTTAGAAACAATTTTTTTTTTATCATGAGTTTAATACAGTATATAAATGATTTATCATTTGGATGATTTTAATCCCACTCCATGCTGGGATTAAAATCTTTATTTTCTGGATGTGGTGACCACTGCACATTCTTAGTCCAGCGGTGTTTCTGAAGTTTGAAATAAGATTTGTCTACCTTTTGCTGCGGGGGAGTTTGGCCACATTGCACAACAAACCAGTGTTACCCCCTGTGGCGGGGTAAGTGTTTTTTTAAATTTTTTTATTAACATATTACTTTTTTTCAAATATTTGATCGCAGAAGACCAATTTTGAATCCTTCTTTTTTTTTTTGCACCTAAACAATATTTATGGACACGTGTAAACATTTTCTGCTGCTGTTCTAATGTGTCAATGATTTATTATAGAAATGTGTGTGTGTGTATATACAACCCCCCCCCCCCCACACACACACACAGATTTCCTGGGGCCCAGGACAAGAGCTTCGCCTGTCCTTAAAAACAGGAATGACTTGTTAATTGTGACAAACTACCCATATGAGACTCTAAGCTTTTTACTAATTACCTTAAGCTTGCTTTAAAATAACAGCAAAATAATACGTTCATATTTTGTAATGGTAGCAAAAGCACAACACCCCATTAGGAAACACATTATCATCGTTTTTGTAAAGTGGCAACATGGTGCGGTGCAGAGATTTGGTAATTACATACACCGTTGCATACAGATATGGACAGAAAGGTAATGCGGGCTCTGCTGGTGAGAGCTCACAGACTAGTACACAGATCTGTATGTGCAGAGTATCATCTATTATGCAATCCAAGCCATTTTTATTTATTTTTAATATATATATTGTGTTAAAGTAGGGGGGTCTCCGGAGATGAACCCGATTAATTTAATCTCCGGGGCCCCCTGCTTCCGGAGATACCTCTGTAGGGGGTGCAGGTAACCGCTCCGGCTTGCATGCAGGGTTCACATTGTGGCCGCTTTACAAAGAACCTGCGGGCCAATACGAAGCTGTGACATCACTTAACGCGGCTTCCTATTGGCCCACGTGACGCAGAAGCTTTAAACTGCGGAGAGGTACTGGCACCCCTTTTTGAGGTATCTGTTGAAGCCATGTGTCCCCGGAGCTGAAATTAATGGCGTTCACCTGCAGAGACCCCCTGCTTCAAACCTGTATAAAATCTATATGTAACACGTGCACCCTCCACCCCCCACCTCACTTAGGGACCAGTGTGTGGAAGTAGGCACATTACTTCGCCGTTGTGGTGCTTTGCCTGTTGGTTCGCAGGAGGTCTGAGTGGTCTGCTTGTTGTTATGAGCCATGACAGGACTGGCTCTCACAGGACTCTGGGTTCTTCACAATGGCGTCAGCGCCTCCCGCAGTGATAGCTCCCATGAATGTAGGCGTCAGCTGCCATCACTACACACATACCTCCCTCCTGCCCTGGAACTGACACCTTAGGCTGAGGTATCTTTACAGGATCTTTATTCAGGCCATCATACAGGATGTTTAGCAGCATAGTCTTCTCCACACGTCCCAGGACTTCTAGATGGTGCTTTATCTCTCCACGGCTCTGCTCCAGGTGGTCTTAGGCTAGCCAGCCCAAGTGAGCAAACTTACCTCGCCATGGGGAAGTCTCACAGCTCCCACCATCACCTTACCCTCCTTCACCATAGCCAGGGATCAGAGAGGGGCACACTACCCTCCTTACTCCAGGAGGAGCAGGGAGTAACACAACCTCACCCTGTCAAGGGCTGAGGGGGAAGTCCCCTAAACTTTAGGCTACTCCTCTAGAAACTTCTGGAAGGGGTGGGCTCATGGACTGTACCCACCTACAAGGGGCTGTACACAGGCCATGAGGCACCACCTACCTTCCTTCACTTTCTTGGGAAGCTGAAGGGGGGGGTCAAGGGCCCACAGATTAACCTGCTAATGCCTGGATGTTAACAGAACTTACATAGCAGATACACTATGTGGGGAGAAACAGGTACGACTGGACATACCCTGTTACATATGTATAATTTTTATTTAAAAAAAATTTAAAGCTGGAATTGCTCCTTTTACACGCGCAAAGCCTACATGTTTTCTTAAAATATATTTATTACATACTCTTTATATAAACACCCTAAGTTTTTTCTCATTTCCTCATATATTTGTTAAACTCATGACAAACTCAACTGAAGTGTTCATGAAAGATATTTGTGATACTTCTGTCTGTCTGCCCAGTACAATATAGGTTAGCTTTTTAAACATTTTTAAAAAATATATATAATTACAGAGACAAGTAGGATTTAGCCAGGGGCGTAACTATATTGTTTGGGCCCCCCTGAGAAAATCTTGAAAGGACCCCCTAAACAAACACCACAATCGGCAGCTTTGTGAGCACTCCCACTCCCTTGCTCTTTGCCCCCCTCTGATCCTCACCGTCCCCCCTCTCATTCTCACACCACTCCTCTGACTGTCCCCCTCTCTTTCCCCCCCTTGTCTCACTCCCTTTTACTCTCTCCCCCTCTCCCCCACCTCTAGCTGTTCACTCATTCACTCTCTCCCTCACACAACCCCGCTCCTCACTCAATTCCCCACCAGACACATACTCTCAATCCCCCCCATGCACACACTCAATTCCCCTCCACACACACACTCTTCCCTGCCCAATACCCACTCAATACCCCCCACACACACCCTCAATCACAACACACCCATACTCACAAACTTTCAACCACAACATTCACAACACACCCACACTCTTAACACACCCACAGTAGGGATAGTGCTAAGCATGCTCCGGTCCCCAGTGAGTCATGAACTGCTGCAAACTGGGGCAGAGAAACAGGCAGGGGGAGCAGGAACTGTCTGTGTGCAGGGAAGGCCCTGTCCCACCGCAAGTCCCCGCCCCAGAGCAAGGCCCCGCCCCACAGCAAGGCCCCGCCCCCACAGAGAGCAGCAGCCGGCACGGAACTTGAGCTCAACTACAGCGTCGGCCGGCAGGGCCCCCCTGCTTTGCAGGGTTTAGCACCACGGTATTTGCGCCACTGGATTTAGCTGTAAGTTGAAAACATCCTATCTTGTGGCAGTGAGGCGGGCAGGCACTTATTTAGGTATATGTGCAAGGAAAAATCAAGCGCAAATAATATCACAACAGATCAAAGGTAACACAGATGATATACTATCCTTAATGAGTGCAGCTCCTGACGTAGAATTCAAACCAAGTTCAATCGGCAAACGAAGGAGAAACAGGTGCGCAAATCACATCAGGACATGTAAGAGAGAGTAAAAACACCAAATAGTGCAATATTGTCTACTTCAGCAAATTAGCTTCAATGCTGGAAGTTCTATAAAATTTGCACTCACGTGTTTAACGTGAAATCAGAGCGTTGTGGTTATTCAAAGTTACCAACTTATGTCATCCAGACAGGTACTCCAGATCCACATAGAGAGGGGGAAATTCCATATACAAAAAGAGGGGAAAAGCAAGTACTGTAAAGTCTTCCTCAGTAAAGTAATCCTCAGATTAGCCCCTGAGGAAGACTTTACAGTGGAAACGCGCGTTGGGTGATATCAGTGACCACTAAAGGAGCCCTTGTTGATGACATCTGGAGTGGAGGACAACTTTAATCAGCCCAGTACCTGCTGTGACTGCCGTGGAGCGGATGCTGTTTGCTGTGAATATTTTGTCTGACCATATGACCCAGGGTGGTCTGAATGCTCTCAAACAAAGGCACTTATGTAAGTGGAATACTTTGTGTTTTTAACATTAAAAACAGTACTATACTATTTTGCTTTTCCCCTCTTTTTGTATATGGAATTTCCCCCTTTCTATGTGGATCTGGAGTACCTGTCTGGAGACATAAGTTGGTAACTTTGAATAACCACAATGCTCTGATTTCACGTTAAACACGTGAGTGCAAATTTTATAGAACTTCCAGCATTGAAGCTAATTTGCTGAAGTAGACAATATTGCACTTATTTAGGTATATAGGCCTACTAGGTCCAAGCCAGGGGTGGGGGGAAATTTCGGAGGGGCCGGTGCTACGGTTACAGAGGCTCTGCTCTCTTCCCCACAACAGTTAAACTGATTGCTGGGGGAGAGTTTGGGGCCTCTGTTAAGGTCTCTAACCTTCCTGAGGCGTCAAACGGCGACGCTTTGCTATGACAACGTAATGTCACATGGCATCCCATTGTCATGGAAATGCATCGGGATGCTGCAAGAGGAGGAGGCCAGGGTGGCAAAAAGGTAAGTGCCTGTGGGCGGGAAAATGGTAAACCCGGCCCTGGCAGGCGGGCTATGCCCTTTACCTCTGTGTTTCTAATGTTATCCTCGGTATTATTAAAACCTTACGACAATCCCAGAACACCCTTTGGCTGTACATCTGGGAAAAGACGTCATACCCGATTTCCCTGTTGCTTCACAGGTGGAGATTGGCTGCTAAATGAATGAAGATGAGTCGCCTCCCGTCACTCGCTGCTAAATTAAAGCGGTTCGGCATTGGTTCGCTGGTGAAGCAGGCAGCCGCCCCAAGCACTTTCCTCCCGAGACACTGTGTCTATTCAACGGGAGCCAAAGAGCCGTTCTTAAGTGGGACTAATTCCAGTTACGTGGAGGAAATGTATTATGCGTGGAAGGAGAATCCAAAAAGTGTCCACAAGGTAAATAGACTGCAAATAGATTTTCTTGTGCAATGGTGTGGGCATTTACAGCTATAGTGTTAAATCCTATTAATACACATTCAAATATTGTTACTCGCAGTAAATAATTTAATATTCTATATATTGGTGCAGTTGTACACTTCTCTGCAGTACATACACAATATACCTCCAGTTAAGCAGCTACTGATCTAATTTGTGATCCACAAAGTGATAAAGTGAATTAACAATGGTATGGGAACAGACCACATATTTTGTTTGCCTCTTAAAAAATGACATTCATATATATTGGGCCTTATTCACTACACATCTGCAGTGCTATCGAAACTGCCTATGTTTAATGAAGCTGACTGATCAAGTATTTTCAAAGCAGATAAAACAATTCGCTCCAGTTCAAGAAGCGACACAAGTTACACATCTTTTTGAAGTGTAACTTCTTTAGCGGCGTGAATGTAGTTAATTGGAGACGGAAGTCAGTGGTGACGGAAATGACATCATTCCTGGCAGAAGAGGCCGTCGGTGTTGCCAGCTTCAACCGGGAGGAGTCACCGGAGAGGAGGCAGCGCTGGACGGACAGAGAGACACACACACAGACACAGACACACACCTTTTGTGCCCCCGGCTCTCAATCTGTAGAAGTGCTTGTTGCTCCTATCCAGCGGCTGAATCATCATGCGCGGAGAAGAGGAAGGCAGCGCTGGGGGGGACGGACACACACCTTTTGTGCCAATGCTCCAACGAGATCTCCTCCTCGACGGCCGTGAGATGCGTGATCCGTGACAACACAGCCTCGCCCGGCTGGGGAATATTTGAGAAATGTGTTCAAATAAATAGTAGGTGAAAGAAAAATAGGTAAATGTCAAAAAGAAAGAGTGATACAGCTGAATAAACAAACCCTTTATTCACAAGTGTCTATTGGGCCAAACTCTGAATACAAACAAACATGTACATATTGGGCATAGAATCCAACTTGAGGTACACCGTGCTTTTGTGCCACTGCCCCAACGAGATCTCCTCCTCGGTGGCCGTGAGATGCGAACCAAGAGCCTTTCAGAAGGTCCTCCTCACCTCAAATGTGCAAGGACTTCACCAATTAAAGGCAGAAGAGGTGAGACTGTCCCAGACAAAGTGCTGGCAGCCTCTTGATAGCAGGGGGACCCCCCCCACCCACCCCTTGGAGAGGAGGAGGGGGCGGCTGAATCATCATGCATGTGCACCTGGGACCTCCCCTTGGAGAGGAGGAGGAGGGGGGGCAGCGGGCGGCTGAATCATCACGCATGCGCACATGCCTAATAGGTACTGCCCTCATTCTCACGCATGCGCAGTACCCTTTACTAGCCAGGAACACCAGAAAAAAATAGCACGCACTGAATTAACTTACTATAAATATAGAAGTGCAAATAGCTAAAACGTATTCTAAGTCAAACTTCTTTGCATTTTGGCACTGAAATTGTGTTTTGATTATTAATTAAAAACATCACCATTACAAATACAATTTCTGTGACAAAACAGTGACAAAAGACAAAGAAGTTTCTCATCAAATGCGCGTGCTCGGCACACACACACTTTATTTTTAATATAGTCCAGGTGCTCATATACTGTGAAAAAAATCATATCCAGGTACCTTTTTAACTTTAGGTATTTTAACTTTATATCTTAATTCTTGCCATACCACATTATGGCCCGGATACATTAAATTGAGCTAATATCTCACCCCCCCAAAAAAATCCTGGGTCTTATTACAGCAATCTTAAGATCGCAGTAATTTACCGGGTGCAATATTTTTGGGCCAAAGTCACAATGCATGAATTAACATAACCGTCACTAATGCGTTAATTGCCGCATCGTGGCCGCTTTAATAATATTTCTATCATACTGTAGGCTTGTGTGATATCTACTATTACAGAACCCGATGATAAGAAGAGAGAAAATGACAGTAATGCCGAATACAGTAGATCCCTACTTACAAACGTGAATATGTTTATTGGAACAGTGAAGGCAGCAACAACGTTTCAGGTCCTGCATGGACCTTTCCTCCGGCACAAACAGACCGTAGCACAAATATATAGCCCCAACAGGAAGTGTGTGGTGTGAGCGATAGCTTTGTGTATTTCTTTTACTAGGTGCATTTTTATAAACATAAGTGTAGCGCACTTTCCCCCACCCCCTGGGAGATGTGTGGCTACGGTGTATGGGTTTGGTGCAATACCTGATGGTGCCCAGGAGATCTGAGCCTCCGCTGCTGGGAACCTGTGGTACACCTGAGTGGTGCTCGGTAGCACCTCCGCTTGTACGGGATTCTAGCGTGTGGAATTTTCCCGTTAAAGGACACATAAAGAATACACACTTGGTAAAGCAGAACAGTTTTACTATATGCAGCTAATATAGTTCCAGCCTACCCACCAGGCCCCGCACGGCCGTACCGTCCAATACTCCGCCCCCTCTCCATGTAGTCACCGTCCCCCAAAGTACCTAGGGGCCCTTGGGCACCCAACCAACCCGGTGTCCACAAGGTCAATCCCCCCACCCAATGTGTGGTACAGCGTTGCCCACTAAAGTGTTGTTGGTGCACGTAAGGAGTTGAGTACCTGCCATGTGTGTCAACACCTGGGTGCGCAGATGCTGTAGCTGGTGATGGGATCCATGGATCCGTTGCCATAACACGCAAAGTCTCCGCCTCTACGTTGGGTCGTATCCCGCCTGGACTGTGCCACCTTTGAGTCTCTGGTCCCAAACCACCTATGGACAGGATGCAGCTGCTCCTGTCTGTATCCCTCACTCTAAAGCTACAGGGCAGTGTCCCTATACTATGGGCCTGTTCCTACAGCAACCACAAGATGAGGTGAGTCGGGGCCTAATGGGGTCTCTGGCCTAGTGCCTCACAGACACCTGCACACACACCCTACCCTGATGGCGTCCCAGCTCTGACTGGCGCGCTTCCTAGCATGCCAAACGTATCTATCTTGTGCAGGGACAATGCTGCAGCCCCATTGGTTGTTCTGGCTCACATGATCCTGCAGCCCCGGCGGCTGTTGGGGGTTGTAGTTCCCTTTTGGAGCCTTCCTTGCATTAGACGCCGTTTGCGTTACCTTCTGCGCATGCGTGCGCACATTTATAATGTCCACCGTTACTTGGGTCATACTAAACATGCGCAAGCATACAGCACATGCGTGTGCACCCTAAAGATGGCGACGCCCTTTTCCGGACACCGCTGGGAGCCTTTGACGATGCGCTCGCCCCTCCAACAACCGCGCGCCGCCTGCAGCACTCTCGGCACCTGCCGGACACTTCAGCGCACCTCCTCCACACAGTAGGAGGTAAGGGGACCCAGGGGCGAACCCTGCTGTATAAGCATCAATATATATGTTTCTTTTGTGAGATAATAACATTAGACCTACCTTGTCTCTACTTGATTTCCTGTTTTATGTATTGTTTCTCCTTTGTCCAGATCCTTTTCCTAATTACTAGTACTGTGTATTGGTGGTACAGTGTGCACTGACTATTCACTGTGTGATGGGATGTATGGGATGGGATGTATGTGCCATCTTGCCCTGTGTTGGCTGCAGTAGAAATGCTACTGGTGCTATGTAGCAAATGTTAACATTGTTCCCATCCCCAGGGCCAGAGGCGATTTCAGTGCAGGGTTTGAAGTGGTGTTCATCCATCCGTAGCCCGAGAGTGGAAGCACAAGGGGGACCTGTAAAGCATCCAACTGTTGCGAATGAAGTGGGAGTTCCCTGCTTTAGAGAATGCCTGTGCTTGACCTCTTGGGAATAGTGCAGCGTTCTTGGATGTTTTGCTTTACACTGCAGGCATTTTCTGTGCTTCGGGTCTGCATTATTCTCTGAAAGCCCCCTTTTATATAAAAAAAACCTAATTGAGGCCTGATGGCAAAATCCTCTGTTAAAGTTTTATGATATTGTCATTATGTATGTACTGTATGAAAAATATTGCTGCATTGTGAGGACTGTTTGCAGATCTCAGTGTGGGATCCTTTGTCTGGCCCATGTTAACCCAGATAAGCTGGAACTCTCCACCTCCAATTTAGTCACTCACAAATTGTTTTAGAACGCAAATAAGTGCATATCATTCAGATTTGTGTATCTACTATTAATATAGTATAGTACATTAGTCCAATTTCAGCTAATAATTGAAAAATGGCCCTAATATTTGAAAAAGTAGGTAATTGTTCAAAACCTTGTATAAATTTTTTTAATCGCTTATGTTTTATTAAAGCTTTTAATGTATGTAATAAAATGCACTTGGATTTCACAGAAAAGTATACGATCTTATTGAATCTTATGAGCCTCCCAAGCATTTCAGAGTGTCATAAACCAATTTGCTTCCATTGCTTTGTTTGATCTTAGATGTGCACTGTTTGGAAGTGTGAACAACCTGATGTGATCAATTAGTATCTACTTTTGTCTGACTCCATGTTATATCGGCTTATTGGCCTGGAGTCGATAGTAACCTTGGACTACTGTCAAACAACCTAGGACTTGCAGAATAAATGGTCACAAGTGTTACGTTTCGTGGGGCTAGGAAGATAACTAGTCTCTCAGCCATCCTTAATCATCTTTATTTCAGACAGGAGTGTGAATAGTGTGTCCCTTGCTACAGGGCATGTTTCAATTATTGGAGTTCACATTACTGGGGATAGGAACTCTCCCAGAGAATGAGGAACTGCCCAGCATAGAGTGGCTTTATTGGAGGCTGAGGAATCGGTGAATGTTTCTCATGGATGTTCATCTTCCATAAAAGCCGTTTTGTAGAACTTTGTCCTTTTCGGTGAATCTTGGACATGAGCTCAGTGTTGTACTGTATACAGACTTGGTTTTGAAAAGTTGTTTCATTCAGATTTAGTGTATAATTGTAATATTTTTACCTCTGAACAAAGCACTATGCGTGCTCTTTCTGGCAGCAAAGTCTGAGTTAAGTTAATTTGTCTGAAGTATATACAGTATTATCTTTGCAGCTCCTAAATTTGGATCAACAATTGTTTTACTAACACGCTACAATCACAGCATCACTGGGTCCTCTAGTACAGAGGTAAAACAAAGACCATGGTGAAATGGATTAGGACTAAGGAGACATCTATTTAATACTGCTATTTTTGTTTTGTGCCATGTTCATTTGGACCTTGTCAGAACTGTAACTCAGTCCCCTTAATCATGGGCTCCAAATACTTGGCTTTTAATGCTTCTTTTACAAGGTCTTGTTACCTTTTTTTAAGGCTTCTTACAATGCTTATTTATTTTAATATTCTGCTGGAGCAGTTGTAGTTTGTGAATTTAAACAAAACCCCAGAATGTTGTATATTTCGGATTGCGTTTATATTTGTAATGCTTAATACAACACCTATGGAGGGATTGAACCTTTGAACCAGTTTATATTCCTACTTGAGAAGTCCCTTGGATACTGGTATGTATGTACAGTATGTCTTTATTTATATAGCGCCATTAATGTACATAGCGCTTCACAGTAGTAATACACGTGACAATCATATAAATAACAAATACAAATAACAGATCATGGGAATAAGTGCTTCAGACATAAAAATTAACATTTAGGAAGAGGAGTTCCTGCTCCGAAGAGCTTACAATCTAATTGGTATGTAGGAAGAACGTACAGAGACAGTAGGAGGGTGTTCAGGTAAGTGCGTCTGCAGGGGGCCAAGCTTTATGTATCAGGTGTATAGTATCAGCCACGGAGCTACTCATATGCTTCGTTAAGCAGGTGTGTTTTAAGGTGGGTGTTAAAGGTGGATAGAGAGGGTGCTAGTCATGTATTGAGGGGAAGGGCGTTGATTGGTGCCCTATTTTGCTAAACATTTGCTTGTTTTTAAGATCTTGGCATGGTATAACAGCTGGGAGGATCCTGTTGGATTTTGGTATGTGTCAGGGCTGTATATTATTGGCCAACATCCTGACAATCTTCAGATTGTTCTTACAGAAAATGAATGACATCCAGCTGGATCTATAACTGGGTCTCAATAAGTCCTTTTTTTTATTTTTTATTATTCTTTCTAATCTCAGGCAGTTTATTTAAAGCATTATCAGCGGGGATGTGTTCATATGATATTCTAATTGAACTAGTAGATCAAATATTTAAAGTGGATGGTACTCTAAACTATATAGAATTTAGGTGCTCAATGCTTATAAAACTAATAAATGTTCCCTTACTGTGAACAATGCTGATGGAGCCTTGTTTCCTAGAATACCACCAAGTGGGTGCAGAGTTATGCCACTGTGTCCCCTTATCTGTATACTGTACATGGGAAGGGAACCTTTCTTTGTTAATTCACCTAGTAGAACAGAGCTAGCATTGGAAAAGTACTGGCATGTTACAGAAGCCGATTGGGTACACTTTAGAGTGCAAGTTACTATATACAGCTCAACCCCCTTATAACGCTGTGCTTGGGGTCCAAAGAATCACATTGCGTTATAAGCGGATCGCGTTAGAAATAATGGACCATTGTGTGAATTGTACAATAAAATATTTAAGACACCAATAATAGTGTTGTAAAGTATTAATACATACGAAAATTGGGAGCCACGCGTGCATCGCGCTATAAGTGGATTCGCGTTGTAACGGATCGCGTTATAACAGGGTTGAGCTGTAGTTTGAGCAAACAGAATAACCCTTACTAAACTCCTGTCCAAGTGGTTTTTTAGGTGAGCGGTAATGTCATATTGGATAAATGCCTTCCAGAAGTAAAAGTATAAAGAAGGAAGACTCGTGGCCATTCTTTTCCATTGAGGATTGACCACATAACCATACTGAAGATAAATTGGCAAAGCCTATTCTGAACGTGCTTAATGCATCTTCTCGCTCCTTATTGGTTTCATTCCTGGCCCCTTCCCTTTTTGCCATCTAGTTTTATCTTTTTCATGCCAGCTTTTTAATCCTTAATGCACTGTTCACATCAGGCATGCCACCTGATCATCGTTGTTTTGATGGGTATTCTCCTGAGAATAAGAGGAAAAAATATAAAACCTCATCACATTTCCTTTTGCTAACTACGGCATTTCATTTTTTATGGCTCGAACATCCAATCTGTGACATTGATCAATATTCTCAGGAGCATCAGTCTTTGAACAAATCATGTTTCCCCCTACGATGACAGCTAAGTAGATGAATCCTAAATTTGTCATGGACGTTTCAGTGGGAAGATTGCCTTTAGCATATAGAAGTTCCCTGTGCCATCACTCAACATCGTATCTCAACATGTCACAGATTTATGTTGGGACACAATAATATCCCATTGCACAGATCACAATATCGTTATTTTATTGGGAGTTTACAATCCAAGTATACAGCCCTTTTTTAAAGTACAGTAATATATATTATTGAGCACCCGATGTAACGGTGAACACTAATATGGGAATCCCTGCCTAAAAATCTTACACCATGTCCGTATCACCAGTCAATAGTCACATCTGTATTAATGTTGTTAATTTAGCATGGATTGTATGCAGTCTCATTTTAAGACTTAATGTACGCCTATTGAATATGCTTGTTTTTGCTGAGCTAATTGCAAATGTGACCGTTTTATGACGAACTTTAGATCTCTCAGATAAAATCAGAATTAATGTGCATTTTATTAGCCTCTTAACGTTTATGGACAATGATAGTTTACTTAAAATCCTTTGTTCAGCCAAGGCATGATAAAAATAAAATTGCATGAATTGCCTCAATTATTACAGTGATAAATAGCTAACTTTTTAATTGCAATTTAGTTGTATATCTTTGTCTGCGTCCCTTACAATTGTAGTCCAACTTTAAAATAAATATGCATATATTTTTCACATTCGTAATTACATTTTATTTGTATATAGCACAGGCTCGAGGCGCTTATACACCATACATACACACACATAAATATATTCTTGCCCTGCAGAGCTTACATTCTAATGTACAGATGTAGCAGACATTATTACCTCTGTAAATGCCAGTTAACACACAACGTAGCAGGTGAAATGACCATTGTTTTCAGTAGCACCACAGTTCAGTATCGCACACGCATTAATGCATCACAATAATGGGTGCAATAACATCTGCTACATCTGATGTTATATACATATGAATATATTTCAAGTCACTATTTTTTATTGTATCTTGTCCTAGTTCAGACAGAACTGACACTCTCTTTAACAAAAGTGCTTCTTGTGCCCACACCATAACATTTAGCAGAACATCATCACACTCCCATTTATTTTACATGGAAGTGGGCTCAGTGGGAGCCCCAGGCCTTTGCCTCCTCACTGCCAAAGAGGTCTACAAGACCATGGAATGCGTTGTAGTCCTTTCCAAAAGTCGACAGTTTGCTATCTTATATGTCAGGGGTGGCCAACTCCAGCCCACAAGGGTCACCAACAGGCCAGGTATTAGGAATATCCCTGATACCGCACAGCTGGTGCAGTCATTGACTGAACCACTGTTTGAGCCACCTGTGCTGAAGCAGGGATATTTTGAAGACCTGACCTGTTGGTGGCCGTTGATGACTGGAGTTGGCCACTCCTGCTATATGTGCTGCTTCTTTCCTTGTTGCCTTTATAGTCTTGGGATGTTTTCTTCGGCAATGCGTCTGCTGGGGCCCTTCCTGGTGATGCCTATCGTATTCCTCCGTTGGCTGGCACAGCAAGTAACGCACCCTCGCCTCGCAGCCAAGGATTGACCATGGCACCAGCCAAGGCAGAGAAGCTGGTAGAGGACCATCTGGCAGTGCAGTCTTTGATCAGAGCCTACCAGGTATGTCCTTACTGATGTAAATATCCCAGCCTTGTGTGTAAGCAAGAAGTACTTTACAGTGAAAGCGTATCACATTTCCATCACCTGAAAGATCCTCAAATAGTTGTGTCCCACCACTGCATATGGTCTGATTTGCTTTTGAAATGAATAAAAGAGCATTAGAATTAAGCAGCTGGATCCTCAGCTTCTCGGGTCCTATTTTTGCTCTCTGACACCCTTTTTGCTGTCAGGTTGCCGTTTCAGTGAAAGAGTTAACTTAAGACGTGTTAGGGGGCTGGAAGTATATAGTCTTGCTTAGTATCACGTTATTTGGAAAAAAAAAACGTTTATTTTCAGAGGGTATCCCCCACTTACATACTGTAGCCTTCCCTACTGCAGATGCTAGGATAAGATGCTAATTAATACCCTAGCTAAATATAGACAATCTGTTGTGAATAAGAAAGTCGAAGAGACCAGCATATAATAGACCCTACCTTCAATCATGCTTCGGTTTCCTATGTTTCTTCAGTGTTTGGATATACCGTATTTTGAAACATTTATTTTTTTCAATATATATTTTTTTTTATTGAACATTTTGGATTTATTTTTTCGCTGAGATTCTCAAAGAATAAGCTATGGACTTCCAGCAGCCAGAGTGACAGATGAGTGGTTTAATAAACTCGCTGGTCAGGCATTCTCTGCACTTTGGGAGCTGAAGGATGAAATGTCGGTAGCCACAAACTGAAAACCTTATAAACAAGTCCATATCCCATGTAAAAAAAAAAGCAAGGAAAGCAGTTTACATAGTACAGCAGGGGTGGGCAACTCCAGTCCTCAAGGGCCACCAACAGGTCAGGGTTTCAATATATCCCTGCTTCAGCACAGGTGGCTCAGTCTTTGACTGAGCCACTGATTGAGCCACCTGTGCTGAAGCAGGGATATCCTGAAAACCTGACCTGTTGGTGGCTTTTGAGGACTGGAGTTGGCTACGCCTCTTCTACTCCAAGTGCCCATTAACAATCTATACTCAACATCTATTTACTGTATAGGTTAGTACCAATTAATAGTTATTTTAAGGCATGTAAGGGGTAGCACTTCTCTTATGAGTGTTTGTGGTCACATCACAAAATACTTTTTGGCCCATAATCACTAAGGAGTGCTATGCCACAAGACACCTTGCAGGCCATTCACTTGACGAACCATAAAGCTCTTCCGTCTCTGGCATCTTATGGTACTGTATGGCACCGCTTTGTAAATATTGGCCATTGTGTTCGATTTACTGTGTTGTTTTTTTTATTGAAAAAGTTGACAAATTCAAATCTTTGTGTGTTTGCTTATTCACCCGCAGCCAGACCAGAACACGTGTGAGGAACGAATCGGCATTTAATGCACTCTTAAATAGATGTATTTCTTGTTTAATTTGCTCAATGTAAATCATTATAGACCTATTTAATCAGAAGGCAACAAAACATTAGTTTATTTTTAATTAAAGTAAAGATTTATTCTGTAGAGCTCCAAAGACACAAAGACACATTCAAATTGCTAGAAAACATTACAAGAAATAAACAAGCAAAACATTGTGGCTTGCACCCTCTAGCTATCCGAGTGGTGCAAGAGCTGTAGTTTAGGGCAGGTGGATGGATGGGAGATTGGTAGAGAGTTGTAGTATAGGGCAGTTGGGTGGGTGGGAGTGACTGGTAGAGAGCTGTAGTATAGGGCAGTTGGGTGGGAGTGACTGGTAGAGAGCTGTACTATAGGGCAGTTGGGTGGGTGGGAGTGACTGGTAGAGAGCTGTAGTATAGGACAGTTGGGTGGATGGGAGTGATTGGTAGAGAGCTGTAGTATGGGGCAGATGGTCGTGACTGGTAGAGAGCTGTAGTATAGGCCAGCTTGGTGGATGGGAGTGATTGGTAGAGAGCTGTAGTATAGGCCAGCTTGGTGGATGGGAGTGATTGGTAGAGAGCTGTAGTATAGGCCAGCTGGGTGGATGGGAGTGATTGGTAGAGAGCTGTAGTATAGGCCAGCTGGGTGGATGAGAGATTGCAAAGAGATGGTGCTCACATATAAGTGTATGCTCTGAACACAATGTGTCTCACAGTTATTGTTGAAGCAATAATAAGCACACTGGAACTGTATGTAATAGCTTAATGTCCATGAATATAAATGGGGGGACAAATGACCTAGCAGTGTCCACTTGACTACCGCAACCAGTGGCCTTTGTATAGTACCCCCCACTATAGTTAAGCATCAACAATAGTAAGGCCAAAGGTAAACATATTGGGGCAATAGCCCATTACCTGCCCATAGGGGTATCCGCAGTGAATCCAATGTTCCATGGCGTGCAATCCTGCAGGGTAGAGTCAGCAACAAGCAATGTAGAGCGTAGGAGCACAGCAAAAAGATTCCAAGGAATAATAACTTGAGGGCAACTCCAAGTAAAAGTAGAAAGGCTTTTTAATTAATTAGCTCACATTGTGAGTGAAAGAAACAAACGCACCAACGCGTTTCATCCCGTGGGACTTCCACGTGATGAAACGCGTTGGTGCGTTTGTTTCTTTCATCCACATTGTGAGCTAATGAATTAAAAAGCCTTTCTACTTTTACTTGGAGTTGCCCTCACGTTATTTTTCCTTGGAATCTTTTTGCTCCTCCTACGCTCTACATTGCCTGCAGCTGGGTGGATGCTAGTGTTTGGTAGCGAGCTGTAGTATAGGGCTGTTGGGTGGATGAGAGTGACTGGTAGAGAGCTGTAGTATAGGGCAGATGGGTGGATGGTAGATTGGTAGAGAGCTGTAGTATTGGGTGGATGGGAGTGATTGGTAGAGAGCTGTAGTATAGGGCAGTTGGGTGGATGGGAGTGATTGGTAGAGAGCTGTAGTATAGGGTGGATGGGAGTGATTGGTGGATGGGAGTGGTTGGTAGAGATCTGTAGTATAGACCAGTTGGGTGGATGGGAGTGATTGGTAGAGAGCTGTAGTATAGGGTGGATGGGAGTGATTGGTGGATGGGAGTGGTTGGTAGAGATCTGTAGTATAGACCAGCTGGGTGGATGGGAGTGACTGGTAGAGAGCTGTAGTATAGGGCAGTTGGGTGAATGGGAATGGTAGGTAGAGATGGGCGAATATTCCGCCTGAATCCGAAGCGATTCCTTTGAGCCACAAATTAGTCTCAAAAAGGCAGATTCGAGTTAAAATCCGACCGACGGATTGCAAAAATCCCAAGTCTGGAGGAGGAGGAGCGCCACGCAAAAATGACGTTTCAGGTCTACATCATCTGTTTCTTTTTGTTGGATTTTTACAAATCCGACGGGGGGGTGGGGGGGGATCCAATGACAGATTCCGAGGCATCCGCTCGGACTCTTTAAGTACCCAATACGCAGAAGGATTTTGGTGCGCGGATCAGATAGGTCTAAAAAAAACAGAGATAATCCGCGAATGGGATTCGCTTATCTCTTAAAATTGGTTCTGTAGTGTAAGTCAGTGTTAGAGAGCAGACTGGAGACCTAGTGGTTTTATTACTTGGAGGACAAGGGACACCTTGTTGCAAGTCTTGACCCGCTAGGCATTAACGAAGTCCTTTTTGATGATTCAACGGCTGAAGAGGCAGTGGGACACACAAATGTTGGTGAGCATTGCTTTGACCCATTATGTGAACTATTCTTGTGATTTGTTTTGTTTTGTTTTCCCCTGCTGACCTCTTGAAACTGGACAGATCCGGGGCCATCACGTGGCCCAGTTGGACCCCCTGGGTATCCTGGATGCAGACTTGGACTCATTCGTTCCATCTGATCTAATCACGACAATTGATAAACTGGGTGAGAACTGGGTGTCGGGTTTGTAGCTGCAGGCGGACTCTAACTGTCTTGGGGTCGGTGATGTCTGTGTTGCAACGGGGTTGGTCCGTCTTGCAGGTAGCAGCGTGTCTGTCCTATTTCTTGCACACACCTGAGGTACCTTGGAAGTGGGCCAATTTAAATATGCAAATATGCTTCTTTCCCAGGTATCTATGGTGTGTTCACAAGCATCTCTCTCTCTCTCTGAGCAAGTGACTTGATTTGGAGGTATGTAAGTAAATCGGTCTCCCTCCCGCAAAAAAACCCCCAAAAAACCCTGTTTCAATGTATGGGAATTTTTGGACTATTCAGGAATACATTCTTTGGTGAAATACGAGAGTTTCACAGATCTATTTTTACTCAAAGTTTGAACGTTTCTGGATTCCTTGAACTTTTTGAAAATGTGAAACAAAATTGGGAACTGAATTTGGGTAAGCTTGCCCATCTGTAGTGGCTGGGGTGTCTTGCTTAGTGCTGCTATTGAAATGTGTCTACCTTAGTGCTGAGGGTGTGTGTCTTATCTCTGGTGGTTGGTGGTATTAGAGCTGGTAGTAGGGGGTGTCAGGCTGAACTCTGTTGGCAAGGGGTGTGAGTCTTAGTCCTAGTAGCTAGGGCTGTCTGGCTTAGCGCGGGAACCTTAAACTGTAGATATTAGCGCTGTTGGCTGGTAGTATCTGGTTTCCCACCGGTGGTTGAGGACCTTTTATGACCGGTGTGTCTCTTAGTGCAGGGGATGCCTGTGTCTCTCTCCACGTACAAAGATGCTTCAGCAGTCTTTCTTCTATTATCTCTCAGGGCTATGGACTGTCTCTCCCTGAGAAGCCTCTCTGAGTGATTGATGCCTGTGTTTTTGAGTGTAAGGTATTGCATCTGTCATAAAGAGGTGGATGATCTGCAGCGGCTGAATGCTATTGCATATAATAAAGCCACGGATTAATGACTTCCAGCTGCTTACAACGCTTTGAAAAGCTTTGTTGTTTTTCATTTTACCAACTTGATCTTTTTTTGGAGTTTAAGCCGTTGATATATGGTTTTATTTCTGACTGCTAGGATTGATGAGTGGTCACAGGTATATCGAACATGACACATATTTCTCCTTCATTTCAAATGAAAGAACAGGAATTCAATATTTGTTTCTAAATGGGTTCAGATATTTCTACCATGGCAAGAGTCTCTGTAGTGTCCTTAGGTGGAAGGGATATGAAGTCCATGAACTTCTGACGGTGGCAGACGGGAACAAATGTTCCAAAAATATCCTCGAAAACAATTGAGTAAAAGCTGAAAAAGTACTAAATCCATGTTTCTGCGGGTCATGTTTTAAGATGGCTGCTGCCAAGGTATTGGAACAAATGTTTTAGTGCCACTGGCCTGGCACGGACTTACTGACTTGTATCACGGATACTGAATATAATATATTACTTGTTTTAAACCTGCAGACCAAGCAATATACTACATGTTGTTTTTTTTTTTTTTTTTTAAATTAATCAGTTCTGTACTATGAGAAAATACTTGTAAAATTAAAAAAAAAAAAACAAAAACAACTCTGAATGACATTTTTTATGTATTAGAATGTAACAAGCATTTTTTGTTTTTATAGCAACCATTTAGTGTCACATCCCCTTCCTCTTCTGAAACAGGCTCTGGCACACCCCTTTTTGAGCCCTGCCCTCTCTCTAGCAGTGCACCAATTGTATCTAATGACTGCCTGGTCACATGATCTTCCCCACAGAACTTTGCATCTTTGGTCCTCTTCTCCTGCACTGACAGCCATTTAGTGAACCCCCGAGCCGAATCTTCGCTGATCGATCGGCAACATAGCTAATTACTTCTTGTTGTGTGGATTATATTGATGCACATATTAAAGAGAGAAAAAAATTTAATAAAAAAACGGCACCTTGGTAGGCTGCTTTAAGTGCTTCTTTTGATTGTCTCAAGAATTCAATGTCTGCATCACTGACGTTTACCCAAGAAATAGACACACCATTGACCTTACATTCTTTTTTTTTCAATTACTCCGCAGCCCATCGGGATTGTTGCAAGCCTTTTTATACAATATTCCTGCACTTGTCCCCTAATGGAATATGTGCAGTGTCATCTCTGCTTATTATCTTCATTAGTTTAAATACAGCAACTGCGGGCCCGTCGCCCGAGTATTGATCGTTCTGTGCTGCGTTTTAAGAGGACAGTAATTCATAGTGTATTTAAACTGTCAAATTCAGTTGGCTTCCATTAGGATCTGACCTTACGGCATTTCCTTGTGTTTTTTTTTGCTTTTCCTGCTAAATTAATAACACTCGATCTGTGCATCTATGTTTCAGAATTCCCTCTTCTAGTCTCTTAAACATTACACTGTGTTAAATTGGAGATTACCATGGCCGGCTTGGGGAAGCCGACCTCGTGCTTTCCCCCCCCCCCCCCCCCCCAATTTCCTTTAATGTGGGCTTGTGAAAGCCGTCTCTGCCGCAAACACAGCGGGACCAGCCAAGCCCGAGTCCGGGAAACAGGGAGCCCCTCAGAGTCCGATGTTGCATTCCCTTTACAGTTTGCACCGGACCTGACTTCCCCCCCCCTATAAACGGACATTGCTTCGTCTTTTATATATATAAAATCTCTGTGACTTTGCCCGCTTCTTAGGAAATTCCCACTGCATATTAAAGTGTCATTTTTTTATTGTTGACACTGACTGCCCGCACAACGTTATTCTTGGGCAATAAAGGAATAACCCAAGCCCTCAATTTCTTACAAATCCGCGCTACGGCCCTTGTTCAATATGCTGTGAAGTGGTCATCCCCTTGTCGTGGGATATTCTATCCTCATTGCAAGGATCATTATAGAGCGAAGGGGCCTGTTCTTGTAGCTGAGAGTAGTGAGGATGGAGCCCTTTTCCAATCGGATATGCAGCTCGCCCGATTCTGTAAGTACTTCTCACGTGTAAACTGTTCGGCAAAGGGGTTTTTTTTTTAAATGCGATTTCACTCCGTGTCTGCACACCTGTGCAATATGGCCAACATGACTCAATCTCGCACATGTTGCCGGTTTGCTGGTATTCTGGTACTTCCGTTCAGTCCGAAATGCAAAACCGGGCGGAAATACTCGCAAATTTGACCTCACCACCTCACGGCTGGCGAAATTGCCCCCCATAGTTGTTGCTCTGATGGGCAGCGACTCCCTTATTTAATTAAATTATTTTAATTATCTTTTTCCTGCACTTTTTACTTTTCTGTCTACCTAATGATATTACTGCAAACTCTACTAATCAATCATGCCCTGGCTGCAGGAGTTGAAGGGCCAACGTGTAGCTGAGGGCCACTGATCCCGCTGCAGTGTTAGTGGCCAGTAATTTCCATTTTCTATGTGGATTATTAATACAATAGTTCAAATGTACGTTGTATGATTTATTTCTAACAATAAACAAATATTAGGAATGCCTAAGGTCACAAGGAGCTGGCACTTCAATTTGAACCAATGTAGGCCCATATAGTGTGTGTGTGTGTGTGTGTCTATCACAACTACATATAAAGGGCCAGATAATATAAAGTGGATGTGCTGAGTGATCTCCCCATGTATGTTATGTTAGTTCTGTTTATTTTGCAGGTTTGCACTGTGTTTATTTGCTTGGAATGTGTGATCCCAATAGACACTATTTTAAAAATCAAAAATCATATGGAATACGTTGATGAGAATTCTTTCACTGCTACTTATTGCCTTGTACAATACTGCAGCTACCAGACTAGGAGCCCGAGAATTTCTGTGGTGGGCAGTACCGATCTATACGTTTTACATTTTGAGCCTCATCCCCCAACAGTAACTTTGGGTGTCACCATTCCTGTCCTTTTCTATCCCAACCACTGCAGAGTTTTATGGCTTGGGGGAGGCAGACCTGGACAAAGTTTTCCGCTTACCTACGACCACTTACATTGGAGAAAATGAATCTTCCCTCTCCCTGCGAGAGATCATCAGGAGATTGGAGGTCAGTTTGGTACTGCCTTCTGGCTCAAGCCAATGTTTCTGGAATATATATTTTCCCTCTTTTGCTCTAAACCTGTTTGGGAATGATTTGGCTTAGTCAGGAGAGAGGTCACACAGGTTATCAAACGATGTGTGAATGCTACGTTCCAGTCTACCATAGACCTATGTAGAGCAGTTATTCATTGGCGGAACTCCTCCGTTGTAATATGTCCATAAAAAAAGCTGTGAGCATTTTGTCGCGCTAATGATTTATGCATCGCACTTGGGTTTTTGCTTTTCAGAATTCGTATTGTCAACACATCGGGCTGGAGTTCATGTTTATAAATGACGTGGAGCAGTGCCAGTGGATCAGACAGAAGTTTGAGACTCCCGGCATTATGAAGTTTACAAACGAAGAGAAACGAACACTCCTAGCGAGGCTTGTACGCTCCACCAGGTATCCCATGGTTCCTCAAAGTTATGTAAACGAGTCCGGCTGTATTTGTTTTATTTCTTCATTGCCAAATGTTTGCCATTTACACTTTGAGTGAATGTCCATGCTGTCCTTCTTGGATATGTGTTACAGGTCGGTCTCATTAGTGTGTTCATTGGAGTCCTTGAATGCTTCATGAACCCGTACATTCTCTATTAACCAAGTTACTTCTTGGTAAAGTAACCACCCTGCACCTTATCATTGCTAAGGTTTGAAGACTTCCTTGCCCGCAAGTGGTCATCAGAGAAGAGATTTGGCTTGGAAGGATGTGAGGTTATGATCCCAGCTCTGAAGGCGATCATCGACAAATCCAGTGAGATGGGACTGGAATATGTCATAATGGGAATGCCACATAGGTAACTTTAGATTGGATGAAGTGAAACTCGTAGAACATCTGTTAGATCCAGTGTCACATTTATCATCCCAGAGATTGTAAACTGAGACATTGGATATAGTAGGTTAAGCTGGATATATTATATAATGTAGGTTTATGTAGAAAAACAGAACATGCATAACATTGAATTTGATCTATGGGTCGTCTCTGTTCTATGCAAATGTTGGCTGCAATAAGGGACTTAAACCCTTTGTATAACTGTACATGTGTGTTGTTTTTGCTTTGCAGGGGCAGGCTGAATGTATTAGCCAATGTGATACGTAAAGATTTAGAACAGATCTTCTGCCAATTTGATCCGAAGCTGGAAGCTTCTGATGAGGTAATAGTCTGCTTTAGGTATGCCTGACCTGAAGAGGCCGTTCCAATTCATTGGGTATCTTAGTCCAGGTCCTGATCTTGTGTAGCCCAAATCAGTGCAAACTTGCTGGAGTTCTTTAAGGTTCCACACTGGGCCTTATTCTTCCCTCTCCTCTGACAATGGCTAATGGGAAACACTTAGTCAATTATTTTTAGCAACCATATGTAATTGAGGATTTTTGATTTAAAACGGTGTCTTTTTTTAACCATATAATTTAAATGGTCCTCTCATATCACAACTTTCTGGGGCACTTTTATTTGTACAGACTACATCCCAGTGAGTATTTTAAGGGCAAATAAACAAATGAGGCTAAATAAATAACGTGTGAACGCGAACTGTGTGCTTTTTCTATTTGTCTATTACAGGGATCAGGGGATGTGAAATACCACCTGGGAATGTACCATGAGAGAATCAATCGTTCCACCAACAAGAACATCACCCTATCCCTAGTTGCTAACCCTTCACATCTGGAGGCTGTGGACCCTGTGGTACAGGGGAAAACCAAAGCAGAGCAGTTCTATCGAGGAGACACTCAAGGAAAAAAGGTGAGCACCTCACTAGAGCTCAGGGTGTGTTATCTCGCAGAGTAAGGTGTACAACCAGCAAAGCTGCACAATCAAGCTGTGTTTTAATCCTCTAGGTCATGTCCATTCTACTTCATGGGGATGCTGCCTTTGCTGGACAAGGGGTGGTGTATGAGACCTTCCACCTTAGTGACCTCCCTTCCTACACCACAAATGGCACCATCCACGTTGTTGTCAATAACCAGGTAAAGAATGAAATTCATTAGACACTCGGCTTCACAGCGCATAGAGGTCCGCCACTGGGCCCTTGCGAGGAGTGTTCCACCTGTGAGATCAAATGCATAGTAAGGCTAAAACTTGTCCTCCTACTGCAAAGTGCAGTTCCACTTAGTCCCCCCAACTATATCTTCTTAAGAATTGCTTTGACTTCTTTTTCACTCATACTTTTCAAAATGTGACCCCCTCTATTTTTTCTCTTTAAGAAAATCTTGACGAGAGCTTTCCTACGTTCCCTCCATTGTGACTTTTCTAGTCTGCTTTATAACGCGGCATGTAATTACTGCCGACTCTTTCCCCCGACCTGCGCAGTCCCCGAATGAAAGCGGTGTGCAGTGGGTTAAACATGTTACATTGCACCTCACTGGGGCATAGTTGTTATATACCCCACCTGTGGATCGGTTTGTAACACCAGTGGGATGTTCTCCAGATTGGCTTTACCACAGACCCCCGCATGGCTCGCTCTTCTCCATACCCGACGGACGTGGCACGCGTGGTTAACGCACCCATATTCCACGTGAACGCAGATGATCCCGAAGCCGTAATGTATGTGTGCAACGTGGCTGCAGAGTGGAGGAACACCTTTAATAAAGATGTAGTGGTTGATTTGGTGAGTTTCGTGCCCCAATACTAAATCGCACTTTGGAAGAGTTAATGTGTTATCGTACTGTACATTAGTTCCTCTTTGAAGAGTAAGACACAGGGATCTAAGCTTTACATGCCTTTACTTACCTTTATAGAAATGGCACCCTTTTGTGGATCTGGCTTTGAGAACTGTGATGGGACCTTTTAATGGGCCAACATATCAGTCGTAGAAGGATTTTGTGTGTGTTAGTTTTCAAGTGTACAGAGGAGGGGTGGCCAACTCCAGTTCTTAAGGACCACCAACAGGTCAGGTTTTAAGGATATCCCTACTTCAGGACATGTGGCTAAGTCAAAGACTGAGCCACCTATGCTGAAGCAGGGATATCCTGAAAACCTAACCTGTTGGTGGCCCTTAAGGACTGGATTTGGCCACCCCTGATATAGAGTCTGGAAAGCTTGTACGATGGACATGTTGGTCCATTAAAAGGTACCAAATGGTCATACATAGCTCTGATAGTATATACAGTGCTGTACATAGATTTGGCAGATGCTATGGATCCCTAATAGGAAGTGCTTGCAATGCCATTGTTTTATGCTGAAGAACGGGGTGTGAAGAACTTGCTGTACATTTTAGACCACTAACGGTGTATAGCCATATCCGCTGCAGATTTAGATCGGCGCAGCTTTATCTTTGGGATAAATCCTGATTGTAAGTTGCCCATATCCAATGTGGGTCTCTGTTCTGGAGAAGCTTATTATCACATGAATTGCTATGAAGCTCCCCCTTTCCTGAAGCCTCAGTGTATCGGATGGGGGCCTCAGGTACACAGAATAGGAATGACAACATGTACGAGACGGCATTAACCCTTCGTGCGCCCTTGGGACACGACGCAGTGGACTTCTTTGATCTGTTCTATTTTCTTGCAGGTGTGTTACCGCCGCAGTGGACACAATGAAATGGACGAGCCCATGTTCACCCAGCCGCTGATGTGCAAGCAGATCCACAAGCAGGTTCCGGTTCTGAAGAAGTACGCGGACAGGCTGATCTCAGAGGGCATTGTTTCCCTGCAGGAGTTTGAGGTATCATTATCCCCGTCCGGCCACTTACAGAGAGAGGGGTTTCATTACCCAAGTATTCAAATATTTGATGATAGATAGTGTGCCTATATCCCTCTGAATACTGTATTATAAAGCATTGGTCCCTATGTGATCTGAGTGATTTCCCCAGATTTAGAATTCCCATGTAACTATTTTAAGCTTATTTGAATTCCTAATGCTAATCAAGGCAAGCTCAAAACCCGTGTGTGTGTGTGTGTGTGTGTGTGTGTGTGTGTGTGTGTGTGTGTGTGTGTGTATCATTCACACCACAATCTACTGGAAGGATGTTCCATGCAAGTACTCCTTTTCCTTACATTTAACCTAAACAACAGAATCGCTTTTCATGTAAAGACTCTCCTCTATTCTTCAATGAAGTTATTAAAAGCAAATGGGCAAAACATAGCACGGTTAAGCTTATCCCGTTTCTCTGCTTCCGTGACTCTTTCCTTTTACCATTATGCTGTAGACCTCCGAAGATATGCACTTGTATGTCTGTAACATTGGATCTATGTACGTCAATGTCTGTCATTCTTAAGGAGATCTGAAATACCGAGCGCTTCCATCCCTGTGTGTTTTCCCAAATCCTTTTTTTTTTTTGCTTGGAAATGGGCAGTAAAATGTGTTGTCGCAACTTTCTGGGGAAGTGAAGCATCCGCGCAGGATGGTAAAATCCCAACCGTTTACTATTTCAAATGATTAGGTAATAAGTGGTGTCCCTGGTTTCATTTAACGAAATTAACTATTAGTAAAAAAACGTGTACACTGTGTTATGCAGATTTGGAAGTTTTAAAGTTCTAGAGTAGGGCTGGCCAACTCCAGTCTTCAAGGGCCACCAACAGGCCAATTCCATCCCTGCATCAGCACAGATGGCTCAGTTGTTGACTGAACCACTGATTGAGCCACCTGTGCTGAAGCAGGGATATCTTTAAAACCTGACCTGGTGGTGGCCCTTGAGGACTGGTATCGGCCAGCCCTACTCTAGAGTAATATTAAAAGAAATTAGGATTATTGGGTTTGGCGTTTTTTAAACCAGCACTTTCACAACTTTCTCCCCTCCGAGCATCAGTAAATTGAATAAATCATGTCTGATGTTTAGGAATGGCGCGGATAAAAAGATTGATTTGCGTTGTCATTAGCACCCACATAAACCATGCTCCGTACAATGACTGGAAGAGGATCAGTGCAGAGATCGAAGCACAGTCTGGAGATGAGAAGTTAGGAACCATCGCCACACAAATAGGTGTTTAGTTCTGTTTGCTTTGAATGTACAGTATCCGTTAAAACCTCTACATCGTTTGCCATATATTGAGTTCAAAAGTTAACCAGCAGATAAAGCACAAGTCGTGCAAATATCATGATGGTTACTGCTGGCTTTCTGTTGAATATTACCAGTAAAAGTGCCCAAGAATAAATGATCAACTCAATACGCTCGTTGAATAGTTTTACTTGATGATGTTTAAAACCCAACAACCACGAGAATCGTGCATCCAGCATGTTGTCATTACATATTGTAGTATATTCAAATGTAAATAAGCTGTATATGTTTGTAGATGGGAAAAGAGAGAGTTCCTATCAGCAGATTCTCCCCTAGAGAGGGGAGAGAACGGAAGGCCCAATAGTATGCACTCATACCGCTCAAGTCAAAGTTTAGTTGTATATTGGTGAGAGCCCAATCAATGATGGATAGGCTGAGTAGCGGATAGTAACTGGCAAATAATATGGTATTGCCAATGGTGATAACACCAGAAAGTATCCACCAATAGATAGATGAATCCGTAAAAGGTAGTAATGGGATAATGGGCCCTGGAGAAATGAAACCAGGTAAAGTTCACTAAACAGGAGTATGAATCATATTAAAAATATTATAATAATGGCTATTAAAAGAAAAGATACAACATAAAAAGGCAAACAATGATAAACAGCTGCATGAAGCGCAGAACAAGTATCTAAGACACCTTGTAACTAGTGTATCTGGGCAACTAATAAACACGAGAGATTGGTTCACACATAGGGGCCTATGCAGAGAGCAGCGGTAGAAATAATTGGATAGTTTTAGAAAAACTAGATTTAATGGAGAGTTTTATTCTCCATATGCAGAAATGGGCGAAATCCGCTATTTTTAGCATTACTGCATGTGGAGAATTGTAAATGAGGAGATGCGCGCAGCTGAAAGGGGAAAAAAAAAATCGCGCATTTTTTTTTTTCCCCCTAAAGCTGGCGAGCTCCTGCTTCTTGCCAACTTTAGTTGGCGGAGAAAATTGTAGAAAATCGCGCCAAAAACAGCCGCTAGATGGTGAGCGCGCCTTTCTGAATTCGGATATTTTTCAGACTGGCGAGATGTAGTTTCTCGCCAGCCGCGCGGCGAGATTTTCAAATAGGAAAAAAAAAATGGCGCTTTTTTCCTACCTCGCCATTTTCAGCTGTTTTTAGCGCGATTTTCTCCGGAAAATGGCGAGATTGTAAATAGCGCTGCTCTCTGCATGAGGCCCATAGTCTTTATTTCCTGCACGGCCGTTAGGGATGGTAACACAACACAAAGGCTAACTGAATGATATGTTTCTCTTGTTGGCAGGAAGAGATTGCAAAGTATGATAAGATCTGCGAAGAAGCTTATACTCAGTCAAAAGATAACAAAATTCTCAATATAAAGCACTGGTTGGACTCCCCTTGGCCGGGTAAGTTAGGTGATCTTCTGCGTTCAGAAAGTAACAAACTGTCATGCGCTCAGGCAATGAACAGTTGCAGGAGCTGACAGCGGGTATATGAGCATATGACAGTGGGAGCATAAGTCGGAGGGCGATGTGTGGGACCACAATGAAGGTCGGGGCTCAGGGGCAAAACGCTTACCCCTATTGGCTCTTCCGTCCTGGATCCCAGCTTTCGTTGACTGTTGCTCCCGTCGCGTGCGTATGAAGTGGAAATGAAGCTATGATGAATGGAGAACGGCGCCACAGCAACAGATGGTCAAAATTCTCTGAAGTTCCGGTATAAAACAAGCTTTATTGGTACATGGCACACACAAGGAAGCAGGCTAACATCACCACCTCCTCCTCTACGCGTTTCATGCTGGAGAGCGCTTCGTCTTCAAGAAGCGAATTTTGACCATCTGTTGCTGTGGCGCCGTTTTCCATTCATCAGATGTTCTGCGTTAGAACATCATTACTTTAGTTTTTCTGGGTACTGTGCCCTCTTCCTCTTGACTTCCAACTTTAATCACCGGGGAAGGTGCAAAAAAATATTAATTGTCTGAAAAGGCGAATCATTTAGTCTCGCCAAAATATGCAATCCGTGCATTGTACACGCTCTGATTCTTCTGTACTCGTCACGTGCTCACGGGGGCTTTTCTTACCTGCAGGCTTCTTCACTTTGGAAGGAGAGCCAAAGAGTATGACCTGCCCCCCAACAGGGATTCCCGAGGACACGTTGACCCATATCGGCAGCGTGGCCAGTTCTGTGCCGGTGGAGGATTTTGAAATCCACGGAGGTGAGCTGACATCATGAGGTCTCACTATTGTGAGGCTATAAGTCGCTGGCGTGGCTTGTTTTTAATTGTGCATCTTTAAGTTGTGTAGCAGTGAAGAGGAAACTGCTAGGTCAGTTGAGAAGCACCTCTGGAGTTTATCATGGAGATAACGGTCTTTCAAATTCTAATATGAAAGGGCCACAATTCCTGTGATCTGTTTCATTAGAGCAGGGGGGCTCAACTCCAGTGCTCAACCCCCCCCCCCCCCGCCACCCCAACATGTCAGGTTTTCAGGATATCCCATCTTCAGCACAGGTGGCTCACGACTGAGCCTCTGATTGAGCCACCTGGACTGGAGGTGAGCACCCCGGCATTCAAGTATTGTTTCGGATTAGTACAACTTGAGGTGGTAACATTATAAGTCCGTAATGGAAAGAACATTAGGAACACTGCTTCTCAGTGCTAAGGTGGCCAAGGGCAGAGTTCATGGGGGTTATTCATTAAGCTGCGATAGTGCCGATTGGGACACTATTGCATTGTGTCTCCTATTGAAGTCGATGAGTCTCCTTGCGATCTGCACTGTTGCCATTTTAATGAATAAGATTTCTTTAACATTAAATTACCTGGACACATTTTCAAGCCATTCTGATGAAAAGTAAAGTTAATTTCTACCCACAAGATCCACTTTTCAGCATGCATTAACTTGAGAAAGTATCCTCCAAAATACAGGGGTAATAAATATTTGGGAGGAAAAAGTAATACCAGTTACGATGTTTAGTGGGGTTTCCCACTGTGTCCCTGTATTCTGTTTGTTAGATGCATGATTATTTACCATGGCTGAACCAACTTTATCTTTTGATGTGTGGCTGTAATATACACGTTCTCATTTCAGAAAGGTTCTGGCAATAACTGTGTTATATCTGCTTTGTTGTTGCGTTCGGCACACACTTTAAAGCAGCAATCAAAGCTGCTTCCCCCCCTCCTTCAATATGTTCATCAATACAATCCACACAAATAAGTAATTAGCTAAGTTGCAGTTCGATCCGTTCTCCTGGGATTGATCGGAGATTTGGCTCAGGGGTTCACTAAATGGCTGTCAGTAGAGCAGAAGAGGATCAAAGATGTAAAGTTCTGTGGGGAAGATCATGTGACCAGGCAGTCACTAGATACAATTGGTGCACTGCTAGAGAGAGGGCAGGGCTCAAAAAGGGGCGAGCCAGAGCCTGTTTCAGAAGAAGAAGGGGATGTGCATTATAATACGTTGCTTGTTACATTATAAAAATGTCATTCAGGGTTTTTTGTTTTTTATATTACAGGAAGGGGATGTGACTTTGTAAATGGTTGCTATTGAAACAAAAAATGCTTGTTACATTATAATACATTAAAAATGTAATTGAGTTGTTGTTTTTTAAACAAAACAAAAAAATGCTGCAATAATTTTCTTATAGTACAGAACTGATTTATTAAAGAAAACACACTTAGGATATTGTTTTGTCTGCAGCTTTAAGAAAGGGGTCCATGGGACATAGGGCCATAATTGCTAAGCGGTGCTATGCCATAAGACTCCTTCCTGCACTGGAAGATAATATATGGCCCTTTATGTTGAACGTGTTCCCTTAGCTGTCTTCTGGCAGCAGAAGGTAACTTAGCAAGTAGCACTGCTTAGTAAACTTTGCCCATAATGTCTTCAGGCTTATTAAATGATGTCATGGAAATAGGGTTGCTAATTGCTATTTTAACATTACAGGGTTATTTAATGGAACTTTTCCATCACTTATTAATTACAAAACCCATGTGGTGTGCGCAGCCTTTCAGAAGGCTGTGGCCTTTCACTTGTGATGAAGTTTAAATTTAACATCAAACTATTTGGGTGGAGAGTGAACAACATAGGTGGTGTTAATTAGAATTGAAGCTGTAATCAAATAATACATGTTAGTCCCCTCTGGCTCTGCTAGTTTTATTACCTATTAAGCAATCCTTACACTTTGTTCACTTAGCCGAGGTATACATCGGCCTATCCTTTCTCCAGATACTTTGGTGGGAAGATGTCGTGTACGTGACGAATTAATAGGGAAAATGTTTATTCCTGGGTAGATTCTGTCCTGCGTCAGTAAGTCTTGGTAACTGACCACCTTTTTCTAATCTGTATTTGCCCATTTTTTTTCTATCCGAAATTATTCTCCAGCCCTCTCGATGTACTCACAATGTCCTGTAGTTCACACTTTACGCACCTCACATTTGCACGTTATGATTCTGGTTGTGGAAGGTTTCCATTTCACTTTTATAAACTGATTAGGATTTAAAAAAAATTAAATAAAGTGAGAGTATCAACAAGGTGCAGAAGGGAAGCAAACAAAACCAATGGTGAAGGAAAACCTTTTCCTTGCCTAGGCTCCAGAACTGAAAGGAACCTTTCCTCTGCCAAGAGAGCTGAAGGCCTTGTGACTGGATATACACACATCTGCACCGTATTGCAGCAGACTCCCCCGGGAAGCTTTCACGCACTGCTACTCGTTATCACTGATTTTTGTTGAACTTACAGGCCTGGTAAACGAAAGAAATGAAACGTAACGCAAGCCAGGTTTCAAATCCTTTGTCTCAATTTATTACTCATAGGGTAATGACTTTTATACCAGAAAAAGAAGATATTGATTAGAGGCGTAACATAGGCGTAACATAGGCGTAACATAGGCGTAACATAGGCGTAACATAGGCGTAACATAGGCGTAACATAGGCGTAACATAGGCGTAACCTGGGTGTGTCTTGGGCGTAGCTTTGATTAGATGCGTGATTTAGGGGCAGGACGTATTAGTGGCATGATTTTGGGACGTGTTTTTCCCAATTGTAAGGAATCCGCTCCGCGGTTTACTGGTTGCCTTACCTTGCAGACGTGTGCAGTCCTGGAGCACCTCTCCTGATGTTTGCTGCAGCCTGGATTCACTCACCAAAGCAATACACACTCCCTCTGGTATCTATTGCAGCTGTGCAGCCTATCACTGCAACCTAGACTTGCATTCACTCATTGGAGCAGTACCTTCACACCCCCGCTGGGGATTGGCCCGCTGGCCTTTAAGTATTGCTTTCCCATAATGCTCCTTGCCGAGCATAGTCCTTACTGGATGTCAACTGTTTTGCCACAAGCTCTCGCTTGTTCCCCTTTGCTGATACCAGGTCTCGCCCTGCGTCCTTCAGCTTCCTTCAAGCCGTTTGTTCTCCAATGCTGATTCCAGGTTACGTCCTGCATCCTTCAGCTCCCTTCAAGCCGCTTGTTCCCCTGTGCTGAAGCAGAGATTCGTTCCTGCGTCCTTCAGCCTCCTGGATTCCTGCACTAAGTAGCGGTTTCGTCCCTGCGTTCTGCAGTCTCCTGGATTCCTGCACTGAAGCGGAGGTTTCCCTGTATCTACAGCTTCCTGGTTCCTGGGGCCTACTCTTTCCCTAATATAGAGAGGCCGTGTCCTGGTTCCTGCGCTGAAACAGTGGATTCCCTTGCCCGCTCAGGACTTTTGCGCTGTAGCACTGGTGCACCCGTGCAGCAAGACGGTGTGCTATCCTGGTCTGCCTACCATCTCCTGTGACCAGCACCATGGGCCATGGTCGTCGCTCGCGCAAAGGCCAACCCCGCGCTCCTAAGCTAAAGCGGGTTTCTCCTATCTCCTTATTGCCGAACTCTTGCATGAACAATGTTTATCCTGACGTCTCCTGTTCTGACCCTGGCTTGTACAACGACGATGCTGTCTTCTCCAATCCTGATCCTGCGACATATGACTACGAACTGCGCAATCCGGATCAGCCTGCGCGGTCTCAGGTCGGTGCTTTTACAACCCCACCTCAGCCTCGCGGTCCGACCCTGGTTTGTGGCGAGCAGAACCCTGACAGTATGCTCGGCCGCACAAACTCGGACCCCGCTGAGGTGTGGGTTGGTAAGTTTTTTCCTAAAAACCTGTCCCAGCCTGTAGACCAGTCCCAGTTTGAGGATAATTATTTGTGCGATATGATACCTCTGATGGAAGATCCGTTTATGTTGGAGGGCTTGACTCCCTTGCAAAAGAAATGACGTAATAATCTGGTTTATAAGGCTTACTGCCTCAGAGACTTAAAACAGTATCTGGCCCGTCTTTTGGCCATTACTAACATTGCTTGCTCCCCTGATTCCCCTTTAACTGGGGAGGAGCTGAGTCCTGTGGAACTGGTCAACGCCTGTAGTAGACTCAATGCCCTGACTTTATCCTTGGACATTCCTATAGTATTCCCGGAACCTTCCGTCATGGTGGCTCTCGCTCACGAGACGCTGCATGTACTTTCCCGTGCATTGGATGATTGCTTGTTAAAACAGGATCGTCTCTTAGCCGCTCACGCCGTCGTTTGGCGGTATCCCTCGGCTACCAGTCCTGTTGCTAAACCGGGGGACGTATCTCTCTCTCCGGGAGATGACCAAACAGAACTATTACCAATATCTCCCAACGTAGTAACTGCCACAGTCCCAAGCTCTGATTGTATGCCCGGGTTCCCTTACACTAATGATATGTCTACATTAACCCCTGCCGATCAGTCCTGTGAGGTCCCCTTGGAGAACACATATGTGTCACTAACTAACACTAAGGTTCTTGTATCAGAGAATAAGTCCCTTAGTTCTCCTATTTCTAGCTTTGAATCCCTCTCTCTAGGTCTTGAGGGTTTTCCAGCTTTAAACTCTGCTAGACAGTCCTGCGCGCTTTCCCCGTCAGAGAAAGAATCCCTAAGTTCTGTTCCCAGGGTTATTTCTGTATTAACCTCTGTGGGGCAGCTCTCTGAGTTTCCTTTGGTAAATCCCTGTTCTCTGTCAGCCACGGTCACGCCCCTAGCTTCAGACGAGAGATTCCTGCTCTCTTCTAATACAGAGAAAAGGTTACCTATGTATTACTCTCAGGCAATGTCTGCATTAACCCCTGTAAATTCTTGCTGCCTCCAAGTTAATGCCTTCGTTGTAGCCTCAGAGAATGAGTCCACAAGTCAGACAGCAGAGGTTGCATTGAGGGATTCCCATAACCGTACGGAGTCTCTAGATATTCTTTGCTATAAATCCCCTGCTTCAGCTCAAGTTTCCGCAGTTTCGTCTCCGGAGACTTCGGCTAAAGTTCTGGTTCCTGTTAAATGTATTCAGGAGTCAGGTTTTTCCCTAAGCTTAGTCGCAGAGTTCCTTCTCCCGGGTATTTCACTGAACCAGCCTGTCGCCCACATAGCGGTGATCCCTGCTTCAGCGCATAG
The DNA here is from genome assembly GCF_040206685.1 of Ascaphus truei. Taxonomy (NCBI): domain Eukaryota; kingdom Metazoa; phylum Chordata; class Amphibia; order Anura; family Ascaphidae; genus Ascaphus; species Ascaphus truei. Next base: position 9,810,101 of record NC_134490.1, on the reverse strand, counting down.
TTCCCACATTATGGAGTCTGCAGTAAGTTCTGGTTTCCCAGACATCCCTTACCAAATACCTACTTCAGAGACCAGTACAGTTATGATTAACCCCCGTGTACTGTCTGAGTTCTCCTCCTCTTTAAGCTTAGGGTTAAAGGCATACAGTAGTCTGTATGTCTCTCCTGGGGTTCATATTGTGTTCCCAGGAATGTTTGCGGACGCACGGTTTTCTCCCAAAAGTGACGCTTTTTCATATAGATCAGTAAAAAGCTTGCATACTGTTTCCCTTTTCGCTGAATTGTGTCTTACTAGTTTTGAGACTCTGAGAGGTAATGATTCTCCTTCTGATTCTGAGGCTCTTTCTATAAGGGGTATCCTGTCTGGGGGCTCTCCTGATTTCTCTCTCCAGGCTAATCCTTTGGGGATCAGCATATCTGCGGTCACTCCCTTAGTACTGTCTGAGGACACCATGCACATATTACAAGTCCTGGGGTTTAAATCTGAGCTTTTTAGCTGTCCTGCCTTTGCTGAAACCCAGTCCCTCAATACTGTGTCTAAATATGTCCCAGCAAACATGGGGTTACTCGGGGGGGAGATTAAAGCTCCTGTCTTAAAGGGTATTTTTTCTCACATGTCCAGCAAATTTAGAATCTCAGTAAGTGTTTCTATGTCACTTATCAATACATCTGATTTTTTCCCTAATCAAACCCAGATACCCTCACTATCGGTTAGGAGTCCTGTGATCAGAGATTTTGCACTAGAAAACACACCAATTCATGTTTTTGTCAGGTTAGGTACCCCTGTGGTTAGGGCCATTGCAGTTTTAGAGAAGACTCTTTGTACTCCTAAGGTGCATGTCATTAAGAGTTTTCATAGTTCATACTTGCTGCTTGTTGATTCTCAGGGCCCTGTCTCTGAGGTACAGACTTCAGCTTCTGATGTTAGCTTCCCTCCCACCACTACCCTGGCTCTACCTTTTTCTCAAGCTACTGATTTGAAGATCCCAAGGACTATTCCTGATTCACTGACAATATTATCTCCCAATGAAGATTTCCCAGTATTGGAGAGCTCTACTGTTGTTTGCTTCTCTGCTCCTGCTAAACCATGGTTTTGTCCCTCGGAATTTTCGGTTGCCCCTGTTATTTCCTCTCAGTTGGAAATACTCTGTACGTATCCCAAGATTTCGGTCCCTATGCCTGGTTTACTGCTTGCCTTGTCACCTTCCATACCAATACCGGGAGATGCTTCTAACCAGCCTATACCCTTACTAACCATTACCTGGGAGCCTTCTAGAGGAAAAATTCCTCGCAAATTCCAACATGCAGTGGTCAGCCAAGACTTTTTCTGTTACAAAGTTCCTCCTGGTGTATTCGATCAACTATCAGGGCCGCTGATCCTAGATTCAGGTTCCTTTATTAAAGACTGGGCTTTCAGTGGGGGTTCTTCTACCGTTTCTGCTCTGGAACTCTCTGGTTCTTCACAGTCCTGGATTTCCAAGTCATTTTGCGGGGCGAGCCATGTACCAAGGATGTTTCTTCTACCACTCTCATTTCCTAGAACTGTACTCACCAAGGAACTGCTCGTTTATGGATCCCCTTTCCACCTAAAGAACTTTAGGAACAACTCGATGTCTCCGAGACCCATGGATGGTCCTGTCTGGCCGCAGTTCTCACCGTGGGGTGGGGGTACACTAAGGAGTAACCACGAGTCTCTGGACCACGACTCTACGCCCAATCCTAGACGGTTCAGCAACAATTCCCGGTCCCCCAACTCTATGTGTGCTCATGTTCGCCCGGAGGTCTCGCGTGAAGGGGGGGGTACTGTAAGGAATCCGCTCCGCGGTTTACTGGTTGCCTTACCTTGCAGACGTGTGCAGTCCTGGAGCACCTCTCCTGATGTTTGCTGCAGCCTGGATTCACTCACCAAAGCAATACACACTCCCTCTGGTATCTATTGCAGCTGTGCAGCCTATCACTGCAACCTAGACTTGCATTCACTCATTGGAGCAGTACCTTCACACCCCCGCTGGGGATTGGCCCGCTGGCCTTTAAGTATTGCTTTCCCATAATGCTCCTTGCCGAGCATAGTCCTTACTGGATGTCAACTGTTTTGCCACAAGCTCTCGCTTGTTCCCCTTTGCTGATACCAGGTCTCGCCCTGCGTCCTTCAGCTTCCTTCAAGCCGTTTGTTCTCCAATGCTGATTCCAGGTTACGTCCTGCATCCTTCAGCTCCCTTCAAGCCGCTTGTTCCCCTGTGCTGAAGCAGAGATTCGTTCCTGCGTCCTTCAGCCTCCTGGATTCCTGCACTAAGTAGCGGTTTCGTCCCTGCGTTCTGCAGTCTCCTGGATTCCTGCACTGAAGCGGAGGTTTCCCTGTATCTACAGCTTCCTGGTTCCTGGGGCCTACTCTTTCCCTAATATAGAGAGGCCGTGTCCTGGTTCCTGCGCTGAAACAGTGGATTCCCTTGCCCGCTCAGGACTTTTGCGCTGTAGCACTGGTGCACCCGTGCAGCAAGACGGTGTGCTATCCTGGTCTGCCTACCATCTCCTGTGACCAGCACCATGGGCCATGGTCGTCGCTCGCGCAAAGGCCAACCCCGCGCTCCTAAGCTAAAGCGGGTTTCTCCTATCTCCTTATTGCCGAACTCTTGCATGAACAATGTTTATCCTGACGTCTCCTGTTCTGACCCTGGCTTGTACAACGACGACGCTGTCTTCTCCAATCCTGATCCTGCGACATATGACTACGAACTGCGCAATCCGGATCAGCCTGCGCGGTCTCAGGTCGGTGCTTTTACAACCCCACCTCAGCCTCGCGGTCCGACCCTGGTTTGTGGCGAGCAGAACCCTGACACCAATACAGGCAATGTCACAATACATATCTTATTCATTCTGTTATCAAAAGAGACCTTGAATCTCTAGCAACTAAGTTATACGATTTTGCCTCTTTCAGAGAACCAGTCTTTTGTATATTTGACTAAAAGAGCAGGAAACTGACAATACAAAAAGTATCTTAGCAATATCCTGAGCAGGGAGAAAGGAAATGTAATTTGGCAGAAACTGAGTGCATTAAGAATTATATTTCAGCAAAAGGCTGACTACAGAATCTTAACTGGTTATGAATAGACAAAATGGATGCTTAACACAAGTGCAGATTCTGGTCTGACCTACTGGTCCTAACAAACGGTCATTTTCTGAATCTGGAAGGTGGAAGACCCAGGGAAAATGTGGGGAAGTTCTACACGGAAAGAGTGGTAGATTAATGGATTAGCTTCCCAGCAGTGGTGGTAGAGGCTGGTACAGTAAAGGAATTAGAAACGGCTTGGGATAGACCTAAGAATATCCTAAAAGTGAAAGAAATGCAGGATCTAATGGCAGGAAACTGGACAGACTGGGGGAGCCCAAGGGGTTCCTATCTGCTGTTAGTTTCTATGTTTCTAACTTATGTTTACCCCAATTCCAGGACTTTCTAGGATTTTGAAAGGGAGAATGGAAATGACAAAGAGTCGCATTGTTGACTGGGCACTGGGTGAATACATGGCGTTTGGCTCTCTGCTGAAGGAAGGAATTCATGTCCGGCTTAGTGGGCAAGATGTAGAAAGGGGAACCTTTAGGTAAGTATCCATACTGTGCATACATTCATGATGCTTCTGCTTAATGCCCTTTTATTTTAAGGTTACTTGATTTCCTTTATGCCTCACGTGACACTACTTCAAATATATGTGTTGACCTGTCAGGGTCTATATCAGCAGATGTCCACAGTTCTCTAATATTGCATCTGAGCCCCAGGTTCTTATGCACATGCAATTCTGTATGTATTTAGTCCAAGTTAAGGTGCACTCACCATAAGGCAAATGCCACGGGGGCACTGCAAAAGTAGTACTGTTGGATGCAGACCCACCGGTATCATCGATGGTGGAGAGAGAGACACGCCAGTGCTCTTCCAGAAATCATACATTTATTACAGTGTGATCAAGCGATCCGAAACGTTAATAATACTGGAATTCATTTTACGATTTCTGGAAGACCACAGGAGTGCCTCTATCTCACCTCTGTCTATGGGATTTAACATGGTAGTCCCCCAAATATCCTTTCCTATGGGAAATCTAATTTGGAAGGAGAGCGGCAATGTTGATCTTGTAACCGCAGCTCTGTAACCTACGGTACGGGCGTCGGCTCCTTGTGACCTTGGGATAGTCCCTTTTATCTCCCAGCGCCTCAGGCAACAAAAGCATAGATCGTAAGCTCTATGGGGCAGGGACTGTGTCTGTAAATATCCTATGTATAATGCTGCTTACCGTGCACTATATTGAAATTGTGAAACGCTTTGAGTCCCATTTGGGAGAAAAGCGCTATATGAAATAAAGCTGTTGCCATACTGCTCCAAGCAAGGTTTTGGGGTCCGGTCTTTGAGGGGGGGGCTGCATGGCATGAGATCTGCAGCCGAGTTCATCAATTATAAGTTGTGGTTTTTAATCTCATTTTTAAATTTTTTTTTTACATTTTTCTGTTACTGACATTCTGAATCACAATCTGTTTCGCCCGGGAAACGTCAGATTGACAGAGCTCTGACTTTCACTTACTTAACCCAGACCCATCCCACCTCTCCTTAATTATGCTATTAATCGGCACATATTTGAAAGAGCAATTTGTCCCTGACATGCATTACAGGAGAGGAGACCCAGTGCTTTAATGTTGCTTAACACTGGCGGTTACATAGCAGGTAATACACATAATAGGTATTATCAGTGTAATAGTTCAGTCTGCCTGAGCGCTCGTAGAGCTGAACATATTGGTGTGATTCAGTCAGTTAGCCTCACTCATTACTCAGGGAGTTAATGGATTACAGTAATTGCTTCAGTCATCTCTGTTTTCATAATGTGCCTCAGCGTCCCATTCTAATGCTGATTAATGAACCCTCTGAGCTCGGGAGGAGGAGGAGGAGGGGCGGAAATTTCTGCTGCTCTGATATGTCCGTAGAACGCGCTGGAAAAGGCAAACTGCAATAGTGGTGTAATAGCAGGGTGGGGGAACACAATGTATATAAATCCATTGCCTCTACCGCACTTTGATCCACAGCTTCGGTTTTCCATGTACAAATCCATTTTGGGATAGTTGTATTCCATTCTCTTGGTTTATTTGTAATACAGGCATACCCCGCATTAACGTACGCAATGAGTCCAGAGCATGTATGTAAAGCGAAAATGTACTTAAAGTGAAGCACTACCTTTTCTCCACTTATTGATGCATGTACTGTACTGCAATCGTCATATACGTGCATAACTGATGTAAATAACGCATCTGTAACAGGCTCTATAGTCTCCCCGCTTGCGCACAGCTTCGGTACAGGTAGGGAGCCGGTATTGCTGTTCAGGACATGCTGACAGGCGCATGCGTGAGCAGCCATTTTCCTATTGAGCGATATGTACTTACTCGCGAGTGTACTTAAAGTGAGTGTCCTTAAACCGGGGAATGCCTGTAATGGACTATGTTGCTACTAATACGAAGTCATGCACATTATAGAGACATAGGTGTCACTGTCCAAAAGACCTTGCAATTTATAGTCACTCCTCAATATTAATACCCATTAAGTGAGTGGTTCTCAACGCCAGTCCTCAAGACCCCCCAACGGGCCCGGTTTTGAGGATATCTTGGCTTCAGCACAGGTGGCCCAGTCTTTGACTGAGCCACTGATTGAGCCACCTGTGCTGAAGCTGGGATATCCTTAAAACTTGACCTGTTGGTGGGTCTTGAGGACTGGAGTTGAGAATCCCTGCTTTAAGTTATTACGTCTTTTTGGTTCTGGTTGCGTCGGTAATGCATGGCAAAAAATCCATTGCAGGAGTGGAAGTACCTGCCCGCCAACTGGGGGGGTGGGTGGCATTTTAGTACATGTGGATGCATTGGCACCCTGATAAAGTAACATTACTCAATTACCTTGTACTTAATAATGGGCTTTAAATGCAGGAAAGTTTGTGAGCTCATACCAATTGCTTGACAGTTGCCATGATACTCAAAGTACAAAGTGATCGAGAAAATGAGGAGCTAATAGTAGTATTACACAATGTGATAATAAGTGACAGTTTGGTCAAATAGCCAAACACTCTTGCAGCCAATAAGATGGAGGTCTTCCAAACCCCAAGGGAATGTGGAAAGAGAAACTCGGGTGCATGGAGCCATCAATTAATATTCTTCATTGAAATCGCAGAGGTGGGACTGGAGAAAACATTACAGAGAGATGAGGACAGCATGAATATATGCAAAATTATTACATATAACCATTTGTAGGGACTCGCTTCTTTTAGGAGAGACACTTCCATTGCAAAACTCCACAAAAGGAGTTGATCTATGTGGTATTTCTAACATACCAGCCAATTTTGGAACATTCCAAGGTGTTTTTTGTCCCCTTTGGAGTTACTCAATATCTAGTGAGAATATTCCCCATATTTTTCAGGTTATAATTATCAGTCACTTCTGTGGTCCTTCATTTTATTATAACTTTTATTGTATGCATTGATGTATTTTATCATTTGAGGCTTTACTGGTTTGTCAGTCCATATGTAATAAATTTGTATATATTCATCCTGCTGTCCTCATATCTCTATATATTCTCCAGTCCCTCCTCTGCGATTTCAGTGAGGAATACTAATTAATAGCTCTATGCTTCTGAGTTTCTCTATCCTCAAAGTACAATTACTACAGATAGTGTTTAGGTATTACAATATACAGCAAATAAAAATACGCTTGTGAGCGTACTCGCAGGAGTCTGGGTAGTGACATGCAAATGAGAACATACTGTCACCTTTTGCTTCTTGTCCATTTTAACATGGACCCCTATTAGCAGACACAAGTTTAAAGGAGTCAATGTTAAAATGGTCAAGAAGCAGAAAAGTGACGTGCTTTGAGCGCTTGTTTCATTGCAAAGGGGGAAGAGTTGCCCTTTATGTAAAGAACAATGTAAAGGCTACTTTAATACAAGGTACTGAAGAAAAAACTGAGGCACTTTGGGTTACCCTAGAAACAGGCGAGAGTTGTTCTTTGCATTGGGGTGATCAACCGACATCCAGGACAGGAAGCAGAATTAGACAAAGTTTTAATGGAGGACATCACAAATATGGCAATTAAAGGAGAGGTAATAAGTATGAGAGAATTTAATTTGCTTGGTGGGTGTGTTGTAGGTTCAGTCAGAAGCAGAAGATCCTGGATTCCTTGCAGGAGGCATTTCCGAAACATTTGTTCAGAGATCCCACTTGCAAGGAAGCGATACTTCAAACTTACAAATGGGGACATGGTATGGTATGTAATTGTGGGTGAGAACCTGGGTTTCAGTAAACATCAATCAGTGTGGTTTGGGATAAAGAGAAAGGATTGCATCGATGTAAAATGATCCTAAATATAAGAGAGCCCAGGATTAATTAATCTGGGGAGTTACGATAGACAATAGGCAGACTTGGTGAGCCAAATGGTTCTTATCTGCTGTCAAATTCTATGTTTCTATGTACCTTGTGTATCTCCTCTCTTGCATTCGAGAGCTAACCATGGTGAACCATTTCCCCCATGCCTTTTTTCTCTTAAGGCCTTCAGTGGCAGAAGCATTGGATTAATAATGAAGGTGTACCCCCTGACTCCACCTTCTCCTTGTTGTTTCTAGCCATCGTCATCATGTGCTCCATGATCAGGCGGTGGACCGCCGAACTTGTGTCCCAATGAACCATCTCTGGCCAAATCAAGCTCCCTACACGGTGTGTAACAGCTCCCTGTCGGAATATGGTGTCTTGGGTAAGGGAATTCTGCTCTTGGTGACCATCTTATTATAACCACCATTCGTGTCATGTGTCATTTACCTGAAAGAAAAGACGCATCTGTGTGTGTTTGTGCATCCATGTAATCCACGGTTTGGTCATTGCACACAGATTGGTTGCTGCTTATTTAGGGAAAGGTGTAAATGATAAAACACGGGGGACACAATTCCTGCTGTGAGTTTTTTGGGAAGAGTAGATATTTGGACTTTATGTAATAAACTATGCCGGTCATTTGCGAAAGGCCAATTAAAGGCTACAATTTGTATCATAACAGCAGTTAAAAATAATGTGTGATCTAGATTTCTGCTTTGTTTTGATGGGTGTACCTGAACACCTTCTGTTCTGTACAGGTCCTTGTGACTTTTCCCTTCATCATAAAACCTTTCAAAATGGTCATATCTAATAATAATATTAATAATAGCATGTTCTTGTATAGCGCTGCTAATTATACGCAGCGCTTTACAGAATATCTAGCCCACTATCCCTCTAGCTGCAGTAGGCGATTCTTGTATTTATTTGATACATACGATTTTAAAGAAATCTTCCAAAATGTTCCCATATACTGTATAAAGTAAATAAGGTCATTTTGTTCCATCAAAGTGTTTTACTGCATGAATAGAGAATAGGAAGCTGTCCCCATTGAGAATGCATAGCCTCCCCGAAAAGTTAACATCTATCACTCTCTGTGTCTAAATCAGGAGCAGCATATGTTCAGAGAAACCTATTAGCCATATTGCAAATGTTCTCAGCCATGTCTCCCAATCTGCAGAAATGGGCTCGTAATGTTGGAAGTTAAAATTAGACTGGGATTAAAAGCCGCCAGGGGAAATCTCTCTTTGCATACTTTGGGAAAATGGCGGTGCGATATATTTTGTTTTTACAGTTTTTCAGTGCGGCTTCGTTCTGATATAAACAGGCTGTTTGGACACACAATAAGAGTAAATAGTACACAGAACAGGAGTCGTTGGCCCATATTGCTCATGTCTCCGGCTTCCTTTACTGCGTCCAGCACCATATAATGCATCACTTATTCGCTTCTGAAGAAGTTCTTGTTTCTTCCGAGCCTTTTTGAATGTCCGTCCTATATTGGTAATATGTCTTGTTACCTCCTGATCTACCGGTTTGTGATCATTAGCTTCATGTGAAATTAAATAATATATTTCCAATTAATTGTTCTACTCGTTAAAAAAAAATAATTGGAAAAAGAGTCTTTCAAGTTCTTTCAAAATATGTAAGCAACGAATTACATTGTCCAATAAAAGGCACTAACCTGTTCTAAAATAGGCTGAAATGTAAGACAAACCTTCGTGTGTGTGTGTGTGTGTGTGTGTGTGTGTGTGTGTATATGTATTTATTTAAGTATATACATATACACACAGAAGCACAGGATAACAGAACCCAAACAATTTAATCAATAATGATCATTAGAAAACCAGATCAATCTGATTGCATTTTGACTCTTTCGACATTTATAGATTAGTAGGTTTGTGTACGATGACTACACCATAAACCCAGACATTTGTTATTTACTGCCCTAAAGCAGCCAGTGTAAATCCATGCTTTACAAGCACACATCATGCCATCTTTCCAGTCTTCTGTGTACATTGGGCCGTGTTTGCGGATCAAAAAAATCCATAACAAATGAGAACGCCCAGACATATTAAATGACACCGCACACCATTCTGGCTAATTCACACCGCCACGATTGGCTTAATGTGTAACATTGTCTGTGGGTTTCCTTGCTCTTTGCCTCACATTGAAGATACATTTGAGATGCAATTATCTTATAATGCCTACGTTTCCTCTGTCATTTGTGGTCCCACATACCCACTCCCTCGTGCTTCATACACTGCAGTTCGACAGGCAAATAAAGTCTGGCTGGTTTCTCTCCCAGAGGGAATCTGACCTGCTAATACTAGAAATGACAGGTACATGACACCTGCCATTGAGTGCTTACTGGTGACTTCTCTTGGCGCTCGCCTGTGTGCTTTGAATAATAAGTAGCCTGCACCCTGCATGTCGTCCTAACCAGCATGCACTGTACACTTTACAGTCACTATTTCAAAGGATAACGTTCAATCTATTCTGACACTGCAAGAAACCCCCACTTGAAAATA